>NC_081417.1:31685861-31703361 GCF_949786415.1 Peromyscus eremicus | reverse complement strand
CATAGAACTTTGTGCCAAAGAAGGTGTCATGCATGGGAAAGAGTGTACTTGGGAAGTTATGTGGGTTGCTGGCAGCTGAACTGGAGCCCTGAGGTTACCCAAGTCCTTCGGAGCCCAGCCAATTTCATCACATGCCCCAGAAGATGAACTGGAACTGCGGAATTTAGCATTTACTATCCTAGATTTGGGGTTTATTTGATTTAATTGTTTCTTACACCCTAGTTTTTTCTAATTGGGAATATCAGTGTTTATTTAGTGGCAATGAGTGTTGGAATTATGGAACTTGTTTTTTGTTTTATAGGAGGTCACATTCAAGTGACTTTGGACTTTAATGTCTCTGAATGTTTAATGACTATAAGAGCTTTTAGACTTTTACTATGGGAACTTTTAAAGCTAGACAATGGGAATTTTTTTTAATCTGGATTGGGTGGATTTCTTAACTTAAAAGATATCTATGACTTATGAGGACATGATTTATGACTTAAATCGGTATATTTATGAGTCAAGTTAGAAGGGATGAAGTTGTTACCATTAGGTGTGTCATCTCTAAGAATGTCTTTGAGAGATTAATGTGGTGATATTGTGTTTCCCAAAATATTGTGCACGCTATAAACTTATCTGGGGTCAGAGAAGAGGACAGCCACAATATTAAACAGAGGATAGGCAGTGGTAGCACATGCCTTTAATCCTAGTGTTTCAGAAGCAGAAATCCTCTGGATCTCTGTAAGTTCAAGGCCACATTGGAAACAGCCAGGCATGGTGACTCACGCCTTTAATCCCAGAAAGCGAGCCTTTAATCCCAGGGAGTGATGGCAAAAACAAAGATATATAAGGCATGAAGACCAGAAACTAGAAGCATTTGGCCTGGTTAAGCATTTGGCTGGTTAAGCTTTTAAGCTTCTAGCAGCAGTTCAGCTGAGATCCATTCAGATGAGGACTCAGAGGCTTCCACTCTGAGGAAACAGAATCAGCTGAGATGGCTGTGGCTTGTTCTGTCTCTCTGATCTTCCAGTGTTTACCCCCCCAAAGAAAAAATTTCATTACTTATCCTATTTAAAACAAGTGGCTCCTTTTTAAAAGTATTTTTCTTTTCATAATAGATTCAGTAATCTAACTTTTGTCATTTTTATATCTTCCCCTTTTTCTTTTTAGAGTAGATTCAGTGATCTACCACTCGATACAAAGGCTGGAAAATGGTGGCTGTTCTGTCTCTGACCCCAGATAAGTTTATTAGGGTGCACAATATTTTGGGGAACACAATGCCACCACATTTCCCCTTATTTTGTCTAAAATTTAAAAAAGCTTATAACTAATACAAGAAAAATTATATATCCAGTAAGTATATACAATATACACAGTCAAGATTACATTAACGATGTCTAGCCCATTAACATTTGACAGATTTAGACAAAAAACTCCAATGTCCAGTCCAGTAACAGATTATCTCAGTTATATTAGTTAGGTCATAGAACCTGTTCACTGTGGGTGACAACACTCCATAACTGGGATCCTGGTCTGTATAAGTGGAGGGAGAAGCTGAACATTCACACATTTGTTGCTATTTTTTTAGACTGTGGATGTGATATGTCTAGTTGCTTCAACTTTTGACCACCTGCTTGACTTCCTCATCATGATAGACTATAGTTCTGAACTGTGAAGTAGAATGTGCACTCTCTTCTTTGAGTTGATTGTGTTAGAGTATTTTCACATAGCAACAGAAGAGATATTTAGACACTGAGCTAACCCCATACTACCCAACAAAATTTGGCTGAAAGTTTTTTAAATGATGTTTTTTGTGGGTAAAATAATATTATGTACCAAATATGACAAATTGCTTTTTTGTTGGGACAGAGTCATGCATTGTTTTTTATGATTCTGTAGCTTGTAGGCTGTAACAACATAGTTTATTAGTTGTAACAAAGATCATGTGACTCACAAACCAAAAATATTTGCAACTGCACTCAATGAGTCTACAGCTTTGGTAGTCAATTTTGGTTCATAACATCTCTATAGGCAGATGTTGATTTCAACTCTATAAATGCTAAAGGGTCTTTCTAATTACTAAGTGCTTTGGTGAACCGCAGAATGCACTTCCTATTAAATTAGAGTTGTTACAATTGATGATTGAAAATAACCTATATTGCCAATTTGATAAACCAGTATTCAGTTTCTTTTAGCAACATTTACAAAAAAAGCAGCTCATTCAAGGCCAGCCTGGTCTACAGAGTGAGTTCCAGGACAGCCAGGGTTACACAGAGAAACTCTGTTTCAACAAACAAACAAACAAACAAACAAACAAACAAACAAAATAAAACAGCAACAAAAAAACCAAAAAGAAGCAAGTCATATAGAAATGCAGTTTTAAACATTTTTGTACATGTAAATACATATATAGTGTAACACACACTTGAGTGAATGTGTGTATACTTAAAGAGAGACACGGAAGCACAAGAGAAGCAAAGAGACAGTGACAGAGGGCTGTTCTTATAGACACATGGACACACCTGCCTCCTGTCCTCAGAGCCAAGTTTTAACACAGTAGTGGAACTTCAGACTAGGGACTATGAAGTGACACTCCTAACATAGGTTCCCCACAAGAGTATAACATCTACCTGGTCCCAGGATAGATGTTCCAGGACAACCAGACATGGTTGACTTAACCCAGCTATCATTTTCAGTCGTGTCTTTACCTTTAACTTCCTTTTGGTCACATTATGTCTGTCTCTGTGTGTATCTCAATATTTCCAAATTCAAGAAATTAACTAGGAATAAAAATGTGTTCAATCTCTCCTTCTTTTCAATCTCTCCTTTTTTAACATCTCTCACTATTTTAGCTGGAATTCACCCCTAAAGAGCCAGCCTAAACCTTCACCTCTGTGCTCCTTCTCTCGATCTGAACAGAAGTAAACAACATAAAAATCTCTGTCACACAGGACTATAAAGCACAGCAGCACCAGTAATTTACTAACCAGTGTTAAACATTTGATTGTGGTGACAAAGATCATGGAGTCCCCCAAGCCAAAAACATTTCTGATTGCACACCTTTTTAAGTGTACCAATTTGCAGTCTAAGTTTTCAATATTACTGCATAGCAGCTGTATGAATTGGCGTTAATTTCAATTTTAATTTACTTTTTTCTAAGCTTTTTATCCTATTGTTTTATTTAGTGAATAAATCTTTATTATTTGATACTACTTGCTGAATTTTTAAAAAACAAAGCTTTGGTAATTCCTCAATAAAATGTACTGGCAATGTTGTTCTTCAAAAAAAAAAAATTTGCAGCAAATTCCTTGGTGACTATACCCTAGACTTACAAACCTAAGTACTGTGAATGGCACTACCATGTTGAACAGCAAGTCAGGGTCAAGGGCTGTCTTCCTGGAACACTGATTTATTTCAACGTTTTCTTAAGGAAAACAAAGTATTCTTTTTATGTACAACATACTGAGAAGTAAGAAGTATTTTCAAAATACACAGATCCACACCTTGCTGATAGTGCCTATAGACTGTGCCCCCTTCCTGCACTTACTAAATATTCACATTTTGTCTTTTGATACATACTGATGGAAATGTTTACATAGGTTTCCCCTACTAAGGATGTTTGCTAAATATTGGCACAATACCTCCTGTATGCCTAGATATGTTGGATGAGCTTAGTCAAGATGCCTGGCTCTCTTTTCTCTTTTGTTGTTGTTATTTCAGGTTTTTTTATACTTTCAAACAACTCATTCTCTCTCTCTCTCTCTCTCTCTCTCTCTCTCTCTCTCTCTCTCTCTCTCTCTCTCTCTCTCTCTCTTACTCTTTTCTTTCTTTTTTCTTTCTTTTGGTGATACTTGGAATCCAAGAAAGACCTTACATATGTCGAGCAAATGATCAACTGTTAAGCCACATTCTCAGCTTTGATCAACCTTTTAAGAGTGATGAAACAGTGTGACTCTCAAAACACACATTGTTGTAAACTACTGTGTCAGCAGTTTACCCATTCTACACACACACACACACACACACACACACACACACACACACACACACACACGAGAGTAAGAGATGGATTAGAGAAAACCTTTTTCTAAATCAATAAACTGAGAATTATGAAGAAAATCAAATTAAAAGTGAAAAGGTTATAAAGAGAGCTAGAATGACAGCTCAGTTGTTAAGAGTGCATGCTGCTTTTTTAGAGAACTGGGGTTTAGAGCCTCCTGTTCACGTGGGTGTACGACAGTCCCCTGTAGTGGCAGCTCCAGAGATCAAAGATCCTCTACTCAACTACACTGAGCAAACCCACACATATACACAGACCCACAAACAGACAACACATATATACCTAAATACAAATAAAATAAATCTAAAACAAAGATTACAGCATCCATCATGCTTCCTTTGGATACACCTAACTTCCTATCAGGAAAAGCTGTGAGCTTCATAAACTTCTGAGCATTTAATTTCTAAATATATATATATATATATATATATATATATATATATATATATATATATATGCTTGTTTAATGAAACCGTGTACAATATTCTGGGCATATTCTATATATTTAAATGCATGTAGTTCCTTCCTATCATATCAGTGGATGGTGTCAACTTTATGTTGGCATGGAAACATCGATAAGGAATTGTGCCAGTGGTTTTAATCCTTTAAATACAGAGAGTAACTGAACATCTGGACATTTAAAGGACAGGCTGCAAGTTGCTGAGGTCAGGAAGAAGCCCTCTTATTATTCAGTACAAGTAATACTGACATGATAACATTTGGATAAGCAATTTTTGTTAATTTTAGAAAATGTGTGCTCCAAAGCAATTTAGGGTTTCTGTGTTTGTTGATATTACCTTTTAATGTGACAACCATGACACCGTTTTCCAAAACAGATGGATTAATGTCATTTTTTTTTCTAAAAATTACTTCACCTAGACAGGTGTTTCCTGTGTGTGTTTGACGTGAAATTAAACATAGCTCCAGATGTTCTGTTTGTAGCAAAGCCAGTTAATTTTATTAGAACATTTAATCACAGATCAACAGTGTAATAGAAGGCAGTGAATGTGAAGCAGAGACTTAACAGAACTTCTTAATGAATCGTGAATTTGTTTATATAGGGAAGATCCAGAGGCATGTGATGCTGCTGTGTGAATCCTGGAAATGTATTGATTTGAGCTTGTTATTTCTCATGAACTCTGATGTTATTCATATTTAAGGCTTTACGAGAACCACAGAGGTGTGTGTGTGTGTGTGTGTGTTTGTTTAGTGCTGGCAATGCTAGCATTTGTTACTTCTTAGCCCGAGTGGAGCCTTTAGATTTTTGTGAACCAACCTTTGTGATGTTTTCAAAACACCACTCCTTAGGCACAATGGAGGCTGCTACTCTCCCAGGGGCTTCGGCAGTGCATTAGGTTGTTACCCATGCTCACAGTGATTGCTCTGTCTGCCACACACATGGGCAGGACACCAGCACAGAGCTCCACTGTGCCAGGCTTAAACATCATTATATGCCTAGTTATTTTTCCTCTAAGATTAGCTATAGATTTCCCATTAATTATAACATCAGGTTGATTCATCATTAATAAAATAAATTTCAGTGAACTGTCACTGATTTCTTGACTAAAATGAAAACAAATGAAGAAAAACCAGTTCCTGTCTTTGTTATGCTCTTATCAAATTTGTCTTTGTAGCAGCCTGGTCATTCCAGAGCCAGAGCAAAATATTCATAATTTTCTATTTTGAAATATTAGTGTTCTCATATGCACTAATAAAAACTTACAGCCCTGCTATGATTGATGTTTTTTGTTGGCCCGTCACCTCATTGTATAGAAGTTTGTTTTAATGAGTTTCTCTAATGAATATTTTATATTGCTACTTGGATGAATGGCATATGGTAAATGCAAGGTAAATTACAGCTCTTTAAATAAATATTTTTCATAAATTATTTATTTTGTGATGCCTGTATTGGTAAGATGTCATGTTAGATAAAGGTTGGAAAGTATTTACTGTAATACTTATTTGTAACTTGAAGAAGTAAAATTTTTAAATTATTAACAAGCCTCCACCATCCCCATAAAACTTACAGCAAAATTAGCATAAAGTCTATCACATTACAAATTTGTGTAGACAGCGTCCATTCTATAATGCATAAATAAGATAATCTCTTATGTTTGCAAGAATTTTTATGCAGTTCTATGAAAATGAGAGGAAAAACTACTCCAACCTGGATTTTATAAACCTTAGTAAGAATCAATTTTGGATTTAATGTTGAGAATTATCCTCTAAAATCTATGATTTTTTTAAAAGTAAAATGTATTTATTTTAATTGAATAACAACATATTTTTACAATTTCTTATTTTTTGTGGAAATATAGTTGAGTCAAAGGGGCTTTCATCTAGTAAATATTGATAGCTAGTATTTATTGACTGCTTTATGAGCATTATCTCATGAAAATCTCAGGAAAACCATAAAATGTTGCAGCATTATTCCAATTTTTAATATAAGAAAATTAAAACTCTCATAGCTAGAAAATAACACAAATTTGAACCAAAACAGATTCACTATAATACCCATGTCTTTTCAAGTAAATGTTCAAGACTCCAAAATATGCCATCTTCCATGGTAAGAATTGAGATAGGAGAAAAGAAAAGACCTCCTCTTCTTGCACTATCTCAGTGTTGACTTGGGGAACAGATCATTCTTAAGATGTGCCAGTGCCATTCCAGTTGCTTAGTGCTTCACCCATAAGAACTCCCTGAATTCCTACAGCTGTGCTCAGAGATGAGTGATACAACAACTGGTGAGCAGATGGCCAAGGTCAGCTGCAGATGTTTTAGGCAACTTGCTCCCACTCTGACAGCATGAAAGTTGTAGAGGTAGCCTCCAGGCCCAGGTACAGGCAAATGCCTGTGCTCTTAATAATGAAGGGCACCATGACAGCAAGCTGGCTTTGTAGGTGAAGGCATGTGCTGTTCATGTATGGTGACCTGAGTTCAGTCTGCAGATTCCACAAAGGTAGGAGAGAATCATTTCCCAAAAATTTTCCTCCAACCCCCATACATGTTTGCTGCATTCATTTTCTGTATGTTCATGTGAGTTTGTGATGGTGATGGTTGATGGGTCAACCTCAAATACAAGATGGCTACAAGATGGATGGGTTCTGTGATAACTGACATCTAAAATAAGATAAGATGTTGCTTCTGACCACTAGCATGCTATAGAAAATATTGAGTTATAATATGCCTATTGGAGTAATTAAATTTAAAATATGAATATTATAAAATAAGTTATCTAAAATAACCAGAAATGTGAAGTAAATTATTAATTAAATTAGGCAATATAATTGTAATAGTCAGGATTCAATCTTCCTTTTTCCCAAAAATATGGCTGCTTCATGAGGTTCCATCTAATATTTAACTGTGTCAATTTTTATACTATACCTGGATTACCAGTCCAAAATTCAATGAATGAATTATATTGTTACATTAAACCATTACCAAATTATTCTTACTTTAAGATTCAAAAAGAACTTGAAGATATCACAGTGGCTATAAAGATACACAAAAGAGACAGTTTTGAAGGCTGTCATGAGTGCACAATTCAACATTCACAGTTACACAAACAGTGCCAATTTATGGAGGCAGAGACTTCCTTTATGTTACCTATTTTAGCACTAACACATAGATTACACCTGCATACTTAAAAGTTGACCTTGAAATCCTTGCAAGTTAGTTCAGAGACTCAAATATATGAATAGGCAATCAAAAAACGTGCAATTTGGCAGCATGTTTCAGAGCACATTGATTCCAAAATATTGAGATAAACCAAAATAATTCACCCATATGTTTGAATTTTCACTTCTGACAGTTTATGTGGATTGAGAATAAATACAAATAAATGTCATAAATCAAAAGAGTATTTTTATACTATCTATTCGATCGTCTTTTTTACCTAAAAATATTGCAGAATGTAGTTCAATCTCATACTTAACTGTCAGCTTCTATATCCTACCTGCATTGCCAGTTCAGAATTCAATGAATTAATTGTGTTGTTACATTAAACACTTACCAAATTATTATTTCTTCAATATTTGAAAGAAATATAGAGGCTCAAAAGATTCAAAAGAAACTTCAGACAACAATCAGACTACAAAGGATTACTTATTAATTTAGGTCTAAAGTAACAGTCAAGGCAAAAATGACTTTGCAATTGCTTACGAAAAAGAACGAGGGAACAAACAAGGGTTGCATCATGACATTTTCATTCACATCTGTCATGTACTTTGGCCACATTAACCCTGCCATTACCCATTTGTCTTTCCCACCTTGTTCTGGTCTCTGTCCTCCTCCCAAAGGCCCAGCAGAAAAACAAGTAGATTAAAAGACATAACATTTCATATTCATATATGCCATACATGGAAGATAAGATGAGGGAAAGGATGTGACATTTGTCTGTCCAGGTTAATGGTTAATTTTGCTTAATTCGTTTTAGTTTTAACCATTTTCCTGAAAAATGATACAGTTCCATTTTTCTTTATGGCTAAATAGAACTTCATTGTGTACAAACACCATATTTTCTTTCTCCATTCATCTGTTGGTGAAGGCTTAGGCTGATTTTATAACTCGACCTTTGGAATTGCTTTTCCCTTCCTAAATGGAAAATGATGTCCAAGTACAAGAAACACAGGTGAAGGGCTTCGGGCAACAGCGATGCTCAGCAGCCATGGGGCTCTGACACAATGTGCAGTCCTCTGCGCTCATGAGGACCTCAGGAAAGCCAGAGTCAGGAGAAGGTTCCCTGAAGCGCTCTCCTGCTTTGCCTCAGTGGTAGAGGGAAAGACAGCTGAGCACCGTATATATTACAGATACAGTTGAGAGTATACGTAATTTGAATCTTAATCACTTATTAATACTAAGTGAGTAAAGGTCAACATTTTAAAAATTGAAAAGTATAATTTATTTCACACTGAGGGGGGAGGGAGAGAGAGAGACAGACAGACACACACACACACACAGAGAGAGAGAGAGAGAGAGAGAGAGAGAGAGAGAGAGAGAGAGAGAGAATATATCAAAGTAAGTGATTTTCTTTGTCATGTTTATTTTTTTAAGTGAGGTTCCCGTGTACTACATGATAGCCTTGAACTCCTAAGAAGCTGAGGTTTACTTTGAACTCCTGACCCTACTGCTTCTACCTCCCAAGTACTGGGATTATGAGTGAACATAAACATACCCAGTTTTTATTATTATTATTATTATTATTATTATTATTTATTTTATTGAAAAAAATCTCATACAATATATTGTGATCATGATTTTCCCTTTCCCAGCTTCTGCAAGATCCTCCTCAGCTCCCCACATACCATTTCCAAACCCTTTGTTTCTCTCTTTTCAGAAAATAAACAGGCAAAAAAAAACCCAAAGAAACAAAACATAATTTTAAGGAAAGAAAGATAAAAAGGAATACATACATACAAAAAAATCATAGTCCATAAAAACACAAAATTGGAAACCATAATAGACAAGCAAATGGCCAGCAAGGCAAAAAAAAAAATGCCCAAACAAAGCAATAGGAGACAAAAGGTCTACAAAAATACAATTGAGTTCACCCAGCTAGCCAATCACTACCAACTGAGCTACATTCCTAACCAAATAAAATTGACTTTCCAGGAGCCATATTTATTTGCCAATGAAATGACAGTTTGTTTTAATGGAGAATTAACACATAATTCATTTATATGAAGAAACAGGAACAGAAAATATTGACAACAGATAGATGATTGATAAATGGATGGAAGGATAGATAGATAGGCAGATAGATAGATATAGAGATAGGTAGATGGATGGATAGATAGATTTATAGAGAGATAGATAGATGATAGATAGGTAGATAGACAGACAAACAGATAGATGATAGGTAGACAGATGATAGGTAGATAAAGGGAGAAATACATACTCTGATTTCTCAGAACATTTATTTCCCTCTTTGTTCTAAATCAAAACACAGTGAAAACATCTATGCTTTATAAATAAAGAATTTTAACTGGAGACATTGTATATTTTTCACAAGCAGCTATGGCCAAATAAGTGGTAAATTTCAGGGAGGAGATGAGGAGGGGAAGGGTGTAAATCAATATACCTGGACAATCACTGTTTTCAGGTCTCCTAAATTATAGTGTTAGCTAAATTGTTGAGAGGAAAGGGTGATATCAGAATCACATGGGAGCTTCTCGCAGATGACAGGCATGCCGGGAGGTTCACACCCTCCCACATCATTCCTGCAGGAAATTACTATTAATAAGAAACATAGAACAAGTCACCCAGGTGCTGGAGGTGGTTGAAGGCAGGGGGATAGGTATTAAGTGTGGAGAATCCTCAGTACATCACACTGCACATTCCAAGGCCTGTGGTTTGCAGGATAAGACCATCTTGAAACTTGGAATCCAAGACAGGGTTCTTTAATTGTAATATGACCAGCAATTATATTTAATAATTTGCTATTCTAGGGAGACCAACATACATGCTGTAAAACACATAGTAGCATCTCAGTATACCACACACATGATGCCAGTAGCTACATCCTCTACCCCATCCACTTAGGACAATGAAGAATGCTTCCAGCCTGGCTGGTATCCTGACATGGCTGGGTGGTAGAGATCATCCGCTATTGAGAACTGCTGGGTTATTGAGAATGTAATCAAGAGGAAGGTTGGCTTGAATCAAGTGATGCCTGAGGAAAAACACAACTGCCGCATTTGTACAGCAGGATTATAATTGTGATGTCATACTTTCAAAACATTTACAATGAACCTTGTTAATCATACCAAAAGCATCCAAATGCAGTTGTTTTGAGTTTTATTTAATAATAAACACGCTAACATGGTAGGGGAAGTGTTTGTGGATTCCCACCCGTAGACAAAGGACAATAGGCAGCTGATGGTAGCTGGAGATGGAGAATGAGCTCTACACCAGAATAAGCCCCTTACTGGTTATCCAGTCCCAAGTGGTCAGCTCTGCAACCGTATACACACAACCAACAAAAATGAACTCAGTATGTTGAGTTTACGTATTTGTCAGGTGATCCTTAGGAATTCTGCCCAATTCCATGTCCTGTGAGATGGAGTCTTTAGACTGGCTGGCCAGCAAACCACTAGGTTGTCCTGACTCTGTCTCTCCACTGGTGGCATTGGAAGCACGGAATAGCATGCCTGGCTTTTTACCTGAGTTCTGGAGCAGGAACTCTCTCTAGTTCTTGTGCTTATAAGACAAGCGCTATACTAATGAGTCTTCCCCAAAGCTTTCCTCTGAGAAATATGTATGCAGCCCTGAGTATATAGGTATATTAAAAGTATGCAAGTTAAACATTTACTGATAAAAAAATCATAAAAAATATTCTAAGGCAATCCCTTCATGTACATATAATTTTAAGATTTATTGAGAGGATAAAAGCAAATATGTTCATTAATGGAAAGGATGTACTTGTTTATTTTTTTAAAAAATGAATAAATCTTGTCTGACTATTTGATCTACAAAGCATGGAACAATCTCAATAATTTTCAAAGTGGTCCCGTTGTTTGATTTTATGATCAACAATGCCAAGGACACCACTTCACAGAAAAGTCTAGTTCAAATGGTAGAAGTTCAAATTTTTAGAAATTGTTGGAAATTCTGTCCTAATATCAAGCCAAAATTTATTTTTTTTTTGTGAAACCCATCAGTAATACAAGCAGCAACTTTTCAAACCAAACTCCAACCCAAAGATAGACTAATTTTATGCTTACATGCTGAAGAATGATGATAGGACTGTATTACAATTGTGTTTTCTAAAATTAAGTCATTATGCTTCTTAAAAAGCAAGATATATTACATATCTTACATGTGCATATATTAAAACAGTTCAGTCATATAGTAGTCTTAAACTTTTTTTTCTTTTGGTTTTTTGAGACAGGATTTCTCTGTGTAACTTTGTGCCTTTCCTGGAACTCACTCCACAGCCCAGTCTGGTCTTGAACTCACAGAAATCCACCTGGCTCTGCCTCTGGGTAGTCTTGAATCTTAACCAAGATGTTTCTGGCAGTCTTCCCTGATGTTACTTGGCATGAGGATGTGCAAACAGCAATGAGTGCTTGCTGTGAGTCCACGAACCAAGGAGACACTGACATCACAGGATGCAATGTAAACAAGCACAACCAGAACCCTCTCAGATTCATTATGCACTTAATTTTGAAGTAATTTTAAGTCAATGAACAATTACTATTGATAATTCTTCTTTTTACAACCCTCATATGCTGTTGGATCGCAACCAATTGTTTATGAAGTTGGAATTTCCATTAGATTCTATGTAGATCACTACAGACCTATATGTACACAAATTTGAATTTTCATCTTGCAACTATTCAGTGAAATGCCCATAGTCACAGTTCACAGCCAGTGAAACTGCTCCGGCAAAAGCTATTAAAATGGCTGAAATATCCAAGTCCATGTTACCCTTTGCTTATGGCTTATACATACAAATCTGTGGATATAAATAGCAATAGACATATATAACATACACAACACAAAATAGAACTTATGTTATACTTATCTACATGTAGTACTATAAATAATTACACTAACAGAAGAAATAAACCAAAGGTATAAAATTTGTGTTCTATGTTTTTTAGCCAACAAAATATTATTCAATACCATAATACAATAGGAACTGTAGGACTAATATTTAAAGCAGAAATATTTGTATTTTACTTTTGCATTGCTTTGAGAAGCTTTATGATGAGCCAAAAAAGTATGTAGGTAATTTAACATATAGCTAGAATGCAGTCATTTAAGGGTTCTTATGTCTACCATTCAGTTAGACTATATGTCACAAAAGGAATACTTTACAAAATAATCTGTAGTGTACCGAAATAAGTGCTACATTGAAAAACAAGAAGCTTTCCCTCTAGAATGCTATTTGTTGTGTTTGCAAAGCCACATTCAGTTCTGTTTGGAAAGATTCACATTGGTTATGCAGCACTGTACAATGTGCAGCCCTCTTTGTGGCATCACACGCAAAGTATCATTGAAAATTAGATAATTGCATTCAGTGGCTTTAAATTGTGTGTGTGTGTGTGTGTGTGTGTGTGTGTTTGTGTGTGTGTGTGTGTGTGTGTTTTAAGAAATCCTATTTTTTAAAAGTGTTTTGAGTCCAGCAGCTCCCTTTAATGCCTCTGGACAGTATTTTCAGAACTCATTTGTTTGAGGGGTTTTTAATCTGAGGACATTGAAAAGTTACACCCGCTGTGCTGTCGTCAATCACGCCAGGAGGAAAAATAGTGGCATGATTTGTTATCTGTTATTCCCCTTGCTGTGGTGACTGTCTCCCAGTGCCAGCTCTGTCCTTAAGGCCATCACTTATAGGGACCACTGTCTGTCAAAACCACATCCAACTTTAAGGGCTGCCTTTGTTGGAGCAGACAAATGAGTGTGACCTTTAACAATAAAATAGGCACCTACTGAGAAAGATGAAACAGCAGCTGAAATTAAGAGCGCAATATAGCCCTTTCAAACACTGACGAAAAGTTAGATGTTGAACTAAAACTTAATTATAAGAGTAAATGTGGGTAGACGTTGTCAATAATGAAACAGACATGGTCAGAGGTATCGATTCACAGCCTGGACTACAACTTCATCCAGGAATCATCCTACCTTTCATTAATAATGAATGGTATTGATGGAGTTTATTTAAAAGGGGGTAGGGGATTAAATTATAGTCACTAAAGGTTTATCAAGTAGCAATATTTTTTTCAATGAACACTGAGATATACTGTTTGTTTACTAATATTGTAGAGGGGCAAAGGGAAAAACTAGAACCCACTAATGCTTTGATTTACACTAATAGCTACTTCAAGCGATTTACAGCAAAGTGCTTCTGGCTGGATAGGTATTGGCTGTGAACTGTCCATTGATATTTTGTAGTGTTTCAAAGCCCAGTGTAAGCATTCCAAGCATTGCATTGTGAGGACCACAGCATAGTTTGTGGTTTGAAAGGCTCTTGTGAGCCAACCTGGCAAGCGGTCAGTGGAGACTACATTTTATAGAGAACACAAATCAATCTTATTGAGCACTTTTCAGTGATATAATATTCTGCCTGTGACAATAATGAAATTAGTCTATGGATTTTATTTTAAATATTGAAATGCCATTTAAATATTTAATGGAATACAAAACTGTATAAATGTCTATATTTGCATGGGTTTTACAAAAAATTTATTATGGATTTTTATGAAGAAATCATTGAAAGTAATTTCAGTAAAAAAAAATTATTTGAAATGAGTGTTGTTAATTCAGTAATATACATTGTCAATGGCCCTAGAGTGTGTGGATTTCCCACACACAATTCTGTCATCTTTCATGCTGCAAGCCTTTGGATTGTTTATCTACATTTCCAGGTCTTCTCCTCCTTCACCAGTGATAAGATTAGGAAAGGGAGATTACTGAGCTTCCCTATCCACTTGTACAGGGAAACACGTGAAAGTGATGTCTTATTTACAGGTGCTTTTATTACTCTACGTGAGCCCCCCAAGATGTTCCATCCCATGTCATGGGCACAAAGTGGACAATCATCTACTGAGAGTCAGGCAAACTTGGGTCACTAAAAATGCAAGACAGATGCCTACAGGATGGCCAAGGTATTGTGAAAACAAAATTAAAAAAAAAGTTTGCCAAAGACCATTTTTGTTTGTTACCTCAATGCAAACATACTCACCCTGACTTGAATAGTCTAAGAGTTTTGCTTTTAACTTTCCAAATATGTATAATAATCTCAAGAGACAATGTTACTGTAACTTCTCTTGTATTAACTATTTGTCTATGAATTTATGTACATATTATTAAACTCTCTTAGATCCTATATATATATATGTGTGTGTATGTATATATATATATATATATATATATATATATATATATATAGTTTTTCTTCATTCATACTCCTAAAATCATTTCTGTCTATACCTTGTGGGTTTAACTTGGATTGGTTTAGTCCATAACTCTGCTAATTCAAAATGCAATTATAACAGCTTTTCAGAAAGGAATGAATCTAAGGTCTGAGTTCTAATCCTGGAATTGGCTGTACCTACACAATGCTGGGATTTAGAAAAAAGAACCTTTCACTCAGAGGAGTAAATCATCAAAAGTTTATAGAATTTTTTTTATAATGAAAGCTTACAGTGAAAGCCCATGATTTAATAGCTTTGGAGTTTCAATTGTAGCCCACTGTAAAGTAGTAATCCTTTCAACATAGGGTTAAAAGTCACCGACAAAGCACCGCAGGAAACATTGCCCTCACCTACATTGTACCCATCCTGGGATACTTTCATTCTCTGCTCTTCCTGACTACCTCTAGGATCACTAAATTTTAAGGGAGAAAAACATGAATCCCATATTTCAAGAGAGGTAGAACTAAGCCATTGTTAAGTCCCCTTAAAAAGGATATTCAGTGGACAGTTCCTAATGCCCCTGAGACACCTAAGGCTGCATTAAGTACTTGTGAAAGTGCAAATCCCCTGGGAAGGCCATTCAGTGTTTAAACCTCAGCATGAACAGTAGAGTTCCCAGCAGGGTGCACTTTTACATGTCTTTATGGGCACATTTAAAACTTACTGTATGCAGTCCTCTACATTATCACTATTAACCAATAACCCACCACAGTCTTCAATAAAATAACCACTCCAAGTGTCAGATACCACAGGCTTCTAGGATACCAGAGGGGTAAAGCATGTGGACACCTGGAAAGCTATACATTATACACATTTAAATAATGTTTGCACAGTAAAGCATCTAAGCTTTAAGCACAGAAAATCTCTGGTTCTCTGACCTCCTTCAAACTACAGGTTAGCATTAATTTTACAGTTCTTAAACACACAGTGATATTTTCTTTTGAAAATATTGCTCATATTAAAAAAAAAATACCTCCCTTGGTTAAATGCTTTCTCAATCTTCCACTTGATTGAACTGCATACAGTAAATACAAAACTGCTTGGGAGCACCAAATAATTTGGGATTCATAGTATATGAAAAATATTAAATTTATGAACATGTAATTTTAAGTTAATATGAAGACACATATAAATCGATTTTTAATGCTGTATCTAATGGTAACCAAATTTCAAAGATGGGTGTTATTTTTTATTCAAAAGCCAAAAGACCCAAGAAACATTCATACGAATTTGCTAATTGTCCAGATTTTAAGCTTGTGTTTGCACAATGTAACAACTTTTTCACTACAAATTCCTGGGAAATATTCATTTCATGTAGTGTTGCTTAGCATATGTGTTTTCTGCTTTAATGTCAGTTTTTAAACATGGCATCTTGATTGCTGTTTGACAGTGGAAGGTCAAGCCTGAGATATTTCAGATCTTATTAAAATTGTTCAGGTCAAGCAAAGGTGAGGGGAAAATAACCACTCCAGAATCTTCGCTGTATGTGAGGGGACCACAAATAAACTGCTCTTCCTCACTCCGATGTGTCCAGACTTGACTAAAAGCTAAAGGGTGAGCTTATTCTATTGATTTTCACATGTAAGCTAAGAGGTAGAATAACCCCAGCTCATTAGAGATGCCAGTGAGGGGATGATTGGATGCCTTTTATCTTCCGACAATAAAATCAGCTGAATCTCAGTCATTAGGGCACAGTTGTTAATGGGAAAAGAGAGCAAACTTGAAATGCCTTCTACCCAGGCTCCACTTTCTTCGGATTCTGTTCTATCTGCTGATTCTTAACATTTCTGCATTTCCAGTTCTCAAAACAGGAGATTCAGTTTTGATTGTTGTCTGCAAATATATCACTTTACTGTCTAATACTAACACCACTTTCAAATTTTGGCAAATGATTCTTAATTTTATTGTTTGTCCCCCTAAAATACACCAATTTGACATAAGCATTTGTAAGGGCCTCATGACTAGAAACATTATACAGCCTGTGTAGAAAAGAAATGCTGTGATTCTATCTTTATATATCCAACCCTTAGAGAGATGAGATTTTGGTTCTCCAATGAAAATGTATCATCAAGCAAGAACATAAGCACACAAAACTTCTCCACTCCTATAAAAGTAAGTGACTGGGATAATTTTCCCACAGGAACTATATTCAAAGAAAATTTCCCCTCCCTTAGAGGCTTCTGAATTTTTTTCTCTGTGGTTATTCACTTCTGCATAGAAGTGTCTTTAGCTATGAGTTAGCTTGTGACATAGTTCAAAGAGAGAATAGTGTCAATGATTGAATAGAGAAATAATCTCAAAACAATGTTTAGATAAAAGAAAATGAGATAATTGGATAATGCAAAGTTCCTATCACACATTACTTTGAATTCTTAAAGATATGTCAAAATGCAGCATTTTATTTGTTTCTCAGCCACAGATTATCTTCCTCAAAAATATGTGAATTGTGTAGGGGTGTGTGTGTGTGTGTGTGTGTGTGTGTGTGTGTGTGTGTGTGTATGTATTAAATGCTAATCTACAACTTCTGCAAGATAGAATTGCC
>NC_081417.1:31345861-31360861 GCF_949786415.1 Peromyscus eremicus | reverse complement strand
AGCAATATCAGGCGACTTCTAATGAAGACTATTGACACTGCTGACATTTGGCTTAACGTACTGCCAAAAAGGAAATTAAAAAGTACAAGCCATTATCCTAAAGACCATCTGTTTATGAAAATAGTTAATTTTACATCACTTTGTTAAGCATAGAAATGACCCCTGGGTGAAAGCCTGAGTATGCCTCTCGAATGATCTCAGCAGTTTCATTACTTGTTAAAATGACCCTTTATCTTTTTCAAGGGCGTTATTGACATTAATTAGTCAACTTTAATGCTCTGAACATCCCAGGCACTAGAGTTCAAGATATTCTTCAATGCCAGGCATTCTTCTACATCTTTCCTTTTACATACATCTTGTTAAAACAGGCACAAATGGCATTAGAGGAACACAGGAAGATGTCTTCCCGCCTTTATCAGTAGTGTTGCCCAATGGAAGGGCTTCTCATTGTGAACGCAATTTTGTAATGGCCTTCTTTTGCTTTTTTGTTTTGTTTTTAAATTAATTTAAATTTACTTTGTGTGCATTGCTGTGAGGGTGTCAGATTCTCTGAAACTAGAGTTACAGACATTTGTGAACTGCCATGTGTGTGCTGGGAATTGAACCGGGGTCCTCTGGAAAAGCAGTCAGTGCTCTCAGCTGCTGAGCTATTGTCTAGCCCAGGACATCTCTTTCAAGAACTTACATAAGTAACAACATAAATTTCAGAGAGATAATTATTGCTAAGAACATAATTTTTACCAGAGTCATCTTCTGCAGAGTTCTAGAAAGTGAGAAAGGTAGACTTTTATCAAAGGCATGTTTTAATGAAAGCTCATCTGACTTTGGAAAAGAGCAACTCTTGATGTGTTGTTTCATGACACATTTAAACTCTGTCTTGGTCCTTTATGTTTCTCCTGAATGATGGAGCATCAGGACATTAACACTGACTTTGATCCTAAAATCACAATGCTAGCCATTTACAATATCTGCTAGGAGGATAACAGATCCCAAGATTTTCTTTTTTATAACAGTGATTTATTTATATTTCTCTTCATTCAGAGCTAACATGAAAGGTTTGTTCACCATATTCTTGTGTAATATTCATATTCTATGAATACTTTAAATGAATTATAGTATCTTTTACTGTAAAAACAAAAATAACATACTTCAAACCTACTGTAAAATACCCAACATTGAAAAGAACATTTAGTTACTAATGAAAGCAAGATATTGCCCTGAAATAAAATGGGCTTTACAATTTTGTAACATTTTAAAAGAAAATAAACAACAACTTCTCTGACACAACTGTCATGAGGTTTCCAGTTCTCAATATGAATCTACACATAAAAAAAACATTTTGAAATTCTCAAAATCAGCATCTGTGTATTCCCATTTTTATAATTATTATATGCACATCTCATGTGCTGCTATCCACAGGCAGAATTATTCCTTAGCAATTCCCTATTGTCCTTGAAGATAGTGTATAGAAGATGAAATAATAAAATTGTGGGAACCAAGCTTCTAAACACATCAATCTCTTATTCATATAATATTCACGTTATTATTCCTCCTGTAGCTGCTTTTTATAGAATCTTTCTTCATTAAATTTCTTGTTTGACAAATGGGACTAGATTATAGTCATAGCTGTGTAAGCCATTTGATATATTGCTGTTGGGTTGATATTTTAAAACAATTCTAGCAATATTGAGGGTTCTTAGTATTATTATTTTTAGATATCATAAAATAAGGCTATCTTTAGCCATTTCTTTCCATTTCTGTTATCTAATTTTTACCAGGTTTATACGAGTTATTGACAGTAAATATAAAAAATGAACGTTGATATGCTATCAATATTAATGTAGATGTCAAACTAACACCAGTCCCTAATATATGTAAGAGCAAGTATTTTTTACCTTGATACAGAAAGGCAGTCGTGTGTGAGATTTAATATACATCCTAATCTGTCTTGTCACTGGTCTAGCCATGCTGATGTGCTAATGCACAGGCCACCATTTTCTTTTTCTCCTCACACAATGGAATACATTCATGAATGACAGTCCACAGCTCTACTCTGTAATTATTTTGAGGACAGTTAGAATATACAACAGATCACTGCTGGGTGACTGTTAGAGTTAAAGTCTAGGACTTATTTAAACACCTGAGCAGCCTGTAATTAGCCAAACAACCAACCTTCAAAAATTGATTCTTATGCATATTGAGAGTTTTTCCTCAAAAAATGTTAAGTGAATATTTTATGTATTAATAGAATAAAACACTAGAATAGCTTTAGTTTCTGCTTTCCAGCCTATCAGAATTTTAATATAATGTAGCAATAAATATTCTAATTATGCTACCTTGATGTGTTTACTTAGTCTGTGATGGTAGATCATTTCTATAGCAAAACTCAACAAATTAAAAAGTGAAGTAACCAAACCATAGTTGATATTAATCTGTCCTCTTTAGTTCTAATAAATTTAGTGTTCAACTTTAATACTGCCTTTTAATACAGGAACAATCTGATCAAACATGAATATCCTGTTAGTCCAAACTAACAGAATTTTTAAAACATCATGACAAAAACAATTGAAATTTTCTTTACAGAAATTTGTAAGGGAAGTTGTTTCTTTTCAGAGTAATTTTCTATAATGAAGACTATTGGAATATTTATGAGGCACTGCCATATTGAGTCAAATGAATTTTATTTATATGAATAACAAGAACATAGTTGACAGGTCTGTATATTAGTGAGAATTATTTGTAGTAATCTAGATATTTTGTAAATATTTTTTCTATAGAATCTATACTAGCATTATTTCCCATGAGCATCCAATATAAACTTAAAAAAATGTGAAAATACTACCATAGAAAAAATCCTAACAAGGTCAACAGATGTGGAGAAGTGAGGCATTTGTTCAAGAGTTTAGACTAAGGTGTCGTGGTTTTCTCAATTAGGTAGATATTTCTGAGGCAAGCGAATGTTTGTCTTGCATGTTCTCTACTGTCTCTATATGTATTCCTTTGTACTAAACTCATTATATATTGTGGAAGTATCCATGCAGATTTTGATTGAGTCTGAATTGACTCCCCAAGGATAATAACAGAAGCAGATGTTTGTTTGCTTTGGATTTCCTAAATCATTCTGAAATCCTGATACTCACTTGATTTTTCTGCTGCAGATGAAGAAATAAAGGCTTGGAAAGATTTCTGTTTATAGACTTATAGAGTTCTTTCATCCCAGGAATGAAACTAAGATTTGAAAATCAGTGTGACCATAGAACACACACCTTTAACTGTATTCTAGACATTAATAATCTACAGGGGGAAAGGAGATATTTTGAAACTAAACTATATATATGAGAAATGTTTTCACAATAATCCTTGCCATTGGGCCGTTGGGCATCAGCAACAAAATTCTGTTTGGCATTCTCTTTTCTCACTATGATGTTCACCAGAGAAAGCTACAAGCATCATCTAGAACAGGTAAATGTGGAACATGTGACAGGAAGTCAGACATTGGTCACCACAAAGTTACTATTGAAGCAGTACATATAAAGACTTGGTGTGAGATACTTACAAACAGGGAATGAAGCAATGTGATGTTACAAATAAGTATATCAAATATGTGAAATTTTTATAAGCATCGCTATTTTAGTAATTATGAGCTTTAGAACTCATAATGTATATTAGGCTTTGTTTTAGTTACCCCTGAAAACTAATTTGTATAAATAAGAAATATGTAAGATATATTATCCCAGCTAAATGATGTGGGGATAAAACCCAAAGCCTTGAACGTCCAAGGACAAGCACTCTAACACTGAACTATATGCCTGAGTTCCCAGTGCATTTTTTATGTAAGATATAATAAAGTTTTATTTATGTATACAGTGTTCTATCTGCATGCATGCCTGCACGCCAGAAGAGGGCACCAGATCACATTATAGATGGTTGTGAGCCACCATGTGGTTGCTGGGAATTGAACTCAGGACCTCTGGAAGAACAGGCAGTGCTCTTAACCTCTGAGCCATCTCTCCAGCTCCATAATAAAGTTTTAATTCATGATATGGTAATTAAATCATTGATACAAAATTCAGCATAATCTTCCCAGAGATGGAACTTCTGTCATGGATCAGGATCTCTAACTTGGAAGTCAGAAACCCCTGGCAGAGAAGCACATAGTTCAGCACACTTTTTGGTTTAGAAGGTTCAGGACAGTGTTGACCATGATGGAGGAAAGCTCAAGGCATGAGAGTTATTGGCAGCCACGAGTCATAGCGTGTCTGCTTGCCATGTTCTGGAAAAATCCAGTGACCATGTTTTGTTTGTTTGTTTTTTGTTTTTACTGTAAGTCAAATCTGTCAACTTAGGGTTATATGTATCTTTTCTTGTAAATACTGTCATCACTATATATAAATGAATATTATATATCCCATCTTTTAACTATTTTTAATTCAGCAAAGATTAAAATGACTTTTTATTGGCCTACTATTGGATTGAATCCAACCCTAAAACTGTCTTTGCATTTCAGTTTAAGTTTTAAGGGTGACAGATGTATGACTGTAATCAAGTGTTATAAAATGAACTAAAAACCAAGTGATGGGCCCCTAGACAGAGTGGCTTTTGCTAAATCTGATGCAAAATAGAGAGCAGCATCATGTGAGAACTTGCAGTGTGGGCAAGATTTAAGCATCAGGAGGAGAAAGTGGTTAGGTCATGACCCTCAGGACAGCCTTAAGCATGGTAAGCAAAGGCTTTGGGCTTGAAAACCACAGGGAGTGCTGGAGGGGGTGGTAGTTCAGTTTAGAGAAAACACAGGGTGCATGATTAGGAAGCAAGAGTGGAAGCATGAAGTAGGCCGAGGAAAAGGCCATTAATGGTTAACAGTGATGATGATCATAGCAGACCTTCACTAAAAAACTGTGTGGAAGTCACCATTTTAAGTACCCTCGGCACATATGCTTTCTTAGTCTTCCATTAATGGTGAACAGCTGGTACTGTCATGCTCCCCATTTCAAAATGAGGAAATTGAGAGTTCTTTCAGGATAAATGACTTGCCTGAGAATTTACACAAGTTGTAGCTCTCAAGATCATCGAAGACCAAGAAGTTTGGAGTATTCTCAGGAAGCAATCATGTTAGAGTAGGAAATGCCATAGTCGATCCTGGTTGGGAAATCATTTTTTTTTTTTAATTCTTTAACTTCATTCTCAAATTGAACTGAGGCTCATGATCTTCTAGTATTGTTCACTGTGTTGTTCATGTTTTATAAACACAATTATTATTATCTTTACCGTCTTTCTACTCTTCTTCCTCTCTTCTCTTCTATGTCTTTTATAGACCATTGTTCTCTTCCCCCACCCCCAAAACTGTGTTGACATATCTTCTTCATCAGTGATCTTCCATGGCACCTCCTGCATCATACAGTTTGATACTCAATTAAATATTGAATTTTATTCTTTGATTATTAATGTTTCTGCTCCAGTCTTGCATCTTGGCTCTTGATTTTGATTACCTTGTTTTTTTATGGTTTTATTTTTCATGTGTGTCCTGTTCCTTCTAATGTAACTTCTATACATCTCAGTTTGCAGCAGTGAGTCTAGGTGAGCATTTACAGCTCTGGATTCGATTTGGTTTAGTAGATATTATACACTGCAATGCCACCTTCAGATATTTGGAGACATGAAAGCTTTTTACTTAGAAGCTGAAATTCTCCAAAATCAGTGCTGGTTGCTGTCATTTATAATATATATTATATGCTAATATAATATAACAATATCAAATAATCTTATTTCATGATAAAGAGCCAATTTTTTAGTTATTTGTATGTAAAGGAAAAAATATTCAAAATGAGGGCCTAAGGTCGAGACCATAAAGTGAACTGTGTAACTTGATCATTATTATTGTGCTATGTGCTCTTTTATGAGATTTATCAGATTATGCTAGCATGCTGTCCACATTTGCTTGATGATTAAATTGAATACTCCAATAAAATAATTCATGAAAACATTTATTTCACACCAGTGTATTATTTTGCTTTCTGGAAAGTTTACAGCCAGAGTATTTATGTGTCATTATGTGTATAGACAAAGAAATCAGCTGGCTTGCTAGTAAGTGACTTCTATTATGGCCTGGCTGTTGGCTAAACTAACTGATCGTAGAAGTCCTCAAAAGAGCAATCAAGCGTTTTGGCCTAAATCCACTCTTGGATGAGTAGGAATTAATATCAAAGAGTGCATCAACAGACTGTTTTGACTGTCTACAAGATGGTAAATAAACGTTTTGGCTAAATTCCGTCTTTTGATTATAACATAATAGTGCAATTTGAAACAAACATTTATATGAAGTGCTCTAATGAGGAATCATAGAGCAAAATTACCATGGATAACGAGTGAGCCTTTAGATTCTGTGCTATGCAAAAAATAGTATTTTGTCAGGAAATAAACAAATGAATATTATGGTAAGCAATTCTTTTTAGCTTTCTACATTAATAAAAATAACAAAATGGCAACAGAATCTCATTTTTGCTTTATGCTATGAAGACAGTACATTTAGCATTTAACCAGTTTAAATTGATTTATTCAGTCAAAGTGAGCATTCAGGATCAGCACAGATCATGGTTCATAAGTATCTAGTTTACTCATCTCAGTTAATCAAATTAGTTAGGTAATTACCAAATCTCCACTTCAATTTGTGGATTTGAGATCTGAATTATCTTGATTTGTTTGTCAGGGTTTTCAAAGTTTAATTTCTGTGCTATTAATGGAACTGGAAAATAGCATCATATTATTAAAAGAATAATAGTCAGTTCTAGTAGTATCATTTTAGCTTATTATATAATATGTAAATATAATGTATATTCACAGAAAAGTTATTTTTCAACTTTTATACTCACCAGCATCTATTGTGACATTAGTTTTCTGTGCAAATACATATTAGAATTCAACTTATAATGATCCATATTGACTTGATTTTGCTTTAGATTTAATTTCATGTGGCATACCAACAACTCCTAAAACATCCCTTCCTTATTACTTTATAATTTATTTCAAAATCCAAGAGTTATTTGATTGATACTTATCTATACTTGCATCTTAGGGCACTGGGTAAAATTGTTCTACACATCTGGCTATATTTTAATAAATTATTTCTATATTATTAAGTGGTCTAGGAAGTATACTTTAAAATTGTTCAGGACTTCTAAAATTAACAATAATAATAACTTGTTTATCTCTTACCTCATGAAGATTGTGATAGACGCTGTTACACCACAGTCATATTTCATTGGCTGTTATTGTATCATTTTTTCATTAAATAATCTAACAAAATGACATATTTGAGAAACAATGAGCTAGATTTTCCTAGCCAACATGGTTCCTACATACTTGTTATCAAGTACGACAACAAGAAATTATTATTAAAAGAATATTATTAAAAACTTAACAGACCACATTTCACAATAAACTGATATGTAAGAAAAATGAGTTGTCACTCAGATGTATCACATATTCATATTAAGGATATATTAGCATAAAATAAAACTGATAATAAGACCTGAAATTATTAATTTAATGAAACAATGTTTAATTCTCTGGTATTGCATCAATAAGTAATCCCTGCCAAAGACATGAATGCTGTATGGTTCTAGGCTTGCCAATGCAATGGTAGCAGGTATCTTTTTTTTGTTTGTCATATTCTGAGGAGGAGGTGGTGTAGAAGATACCTCTGTAACGTTCAGCACCATAATCCCCAGGTTGGAAATCTTTAGTTCCAGAAGCTTGCTTCTGTCTGGATTCCAAAGACTCAGATCTGAGCTTCTACCCAGCCTGACTTGCGCACAGACGAGGACGGATGACCCATCCTCCTTGGTTGAGTAATAGCAGCTCAACTAGAAAAGAATTTTTAAAGAGGCTGAGAGGCAACTACCATTCAAAGTATTAAAAACAAAACAAAACTTTTGTTAGGCTGTTTCTTGCAGGAATTGATATGAAAACAATTTTGATAAGTTCTTTTGCTTGATATTTTATTTTGAATTACTAAAACAAAGAAAATTTAGAAAAGGATGAGTAAAACTTTGGGTTTAAAATAACCCCCCCAAGTTTCCCCTTTTTTTTCCTTGGGCAAAATAAGTCTTTTTCTTGGTATCCAATCAAGTATTTTTCAATCAACAAGTTAGTGGGGTTTTCATGTTTTTTGTTTTGTTTTTGTTTTTCTGAATTCCAAGGGTTGTGAGTTGTTACCCACTTCGTAAACGTTCTCTCTCTCTCTCTCTCTCTCTCTCTCTCTCTCTCTCTCTCTCTCTCTCTCTCTCTCATCTATCTATCTTTTGAGACATGTTATCTAGCACTGTAGGCCTGGTCTCAGGTACCTTGACCACTTTTGCTTATAAAAGCCTCCTTATCTGTTTCCAAGGCACATATTGGATGGATATGTACATTTTGGGGGATGGTAAAGCACTCTAACTTTTTTCTATTTTAAAGTAGAAGATTTGCTATGTTTTTTAAATTTATTTTTATTTTATGTACCGTGGTGTTTTGCCTGCCTGTATGTCTAGATGAGGTGTTGGATCTTCTGGAACTGGAGTTACAGAAGTTGTGAGCTGCCATGTGGGTACTGAGAATTGAACCTGGGTCTTCTGGAAGAGCAGCCAGTGCTCTTAACCACAGAGTCAACTCTGCAGCCCTGATTTCTTATGTTTTAAAGTAGGAAGCTGTTTACATAATTAGAGATATTCATTTGCAGTTTGACAGTGTGTTTAAAAATGGTATGAACACCAATGCTATAGAATAAATTTGAGGGTATAGGTTTTTATGTCCACGTTACGTTTTAGTGTTGGAATGTTTTATTTATTTATTTATTTATTTATTTATTTATTTATTTATTTATTTATCTATCTATCTATCTATTTATTTATTTATTTTGTTTTTTTGTGACAGGGTTTCTCTGTGTAGCTTTGCGCCTTTCCTGGAACTCACTTGGTAGCCCAGGCTGGCCTCGAACTCACAGAGATCCGTCTGCCTCTGCCTCCCGAGTGCTGGGATTAAAGGCATGCGCCACCACCTCCCGGCTAGAATGTTTTATTCTTTGTAGTAAATTCTGAACTTAGATTAAGAAAGAAAAATCATTCTGGTATGAGAGTACTTAGGAAACAGAAAGTTAATCTTGCACTTGCATGTCACTTAGAGGAAACAGTGCAGCTTCTCAGGGGTTCCATGTCTTTATCTGTAATATGAATACTGTGGGATAAATTGCCTCTAATGTCTATAGTTCTATTCTATGATTAGTATATATATTTCTTATATACAGCAATGTACAAGTTTTAGTGTATATTAAACTTGCATACTCTATTATGAAAAAAATGTTCTTTTATGCAGACTGAATACCAGTGAATTAATATATAATATTATGTATGAATATGCATTATGACTTTAATAAACAGCTTTTTTGGGGGGGGGTTTGAGACAGGGTTTCTTTGTGTGGTTTTGGTGCCTGTCCTGGATCTCGCTCTGTAGACCAGGTTGGCCTTGAACTCACAGAGATCTGCCTGACTCTGCCTCCAGAGTGCTGGGATTAAAGGCGTGTGCCACCGTAGCCCGGCTGATAAACTGCTTTTGATTATATAATCCTGAAACTAAAAAATCCCTGCAGATATAATTTTTAAACTTGAAACTTAGTTTTTTCAAGGGACTTTGGGACTTGGATACAAAGGAGTGGTTAACATCCATTTGATTTTTGTAAAGTTTGTAATCAAAGCATACAAAACCCAGTGCTTAAAAACTTAAAAAATCAGAACTCTGATTCATCCTTAGCTGTTGTAGTATGAAAAATGATTCTGGAGTATAACAGCAACAAGATCTCTGAGGGCCATGCAGTGTTCATACACAGCCTGGAGATTCAACACTGAGATGTGGCGAGAGCCAGTCAAGCCAGTTGAAATAATCAAGCAAGAAACAGATCTGTGCTGACAGGTCTCACAATTGTCAAGTAACTAGTACAGGTGTCAATTAAAACTAACTGACAATAAATCCTGGGTTTTCCTTTGAATATTATTTGGGTTTCTCAAGCTCTGTGCCTCAAGGGGCAAAGAAAAATGACTCCAAGATTAATTACCACAATGGCTTATTCCCATTAAGAAAAGTTCTTTATCCTGAATTTATTATTTGTGTTCCTATTAATACAGTCACTAAAACCGTTGTGGTGTAATAATTCTAGAAGACCACTGGGCAAGAGTAATGCTTTTGGCTAAAAGGAGATCTAGAATTGGGCCCTGGTGTATACAGATGCTGCTGCGCAGTTAGTTTGTAGGGAGCTGTTTATCCCAGGGACTGCCTGATGTAGATCTTGCCTCCATGGCATCTTAGGATCACCAAAGTCGTAAAAAGGTGCCCAGGGCTCCCTTGTCCACTGGTTCTTCAACACAGTAACTAATTGCAGGTAAACTTAGCTGCAGAGTGACATTTCTCCCAGCTCCTCCATCTGCTCTTTCTTGACACCCCTGCCATTAACTGTCATTTTCCTTTAAATATACGGTGGATCTGAAAGGCCAGCTCTACATCACATCACTTCAGATTAGGGGCAGTTCCTTTGAGTGGAGCACTGTTTAGGCGTCAGAAAGAAGTCACCGACCTCTCTGGAACCATGTTGCCGTGGGGCCTTAATTAGCACTGACTCCAGCCATTGCTGAGGAGCTCACAAAGAACACACATCATTTCTCTACTTAGGAAGTTAGTGTCTGACCTAATAACTTGTCCAAACTTGCAGGACACTGTAACCGCATTGATAACGATGAGTATCGCTGGGCCCTTCACCTCCTGTGAAGCCCAGAATGATGGGGAAGTATGTTAACTCTCAAGGAATGGAGAATTTTCTCTGCCTGTAATTAGGGGTGAAGTAGTGATGCGGAGGAATGGAAGACAATCATTGGACACGGAAATACAGATTTTTGTCAAATATATACTCTTAAAATTCAAGCCAATCTTTATCTGAACTATATGCACTTGAAATATTTTAAACGAGGTATACCTATGTACTTGATGATTTATCAAATACCACTTCGAGATGATTTTCTTGTGGCAAGAATACTTTTTAAAACTGCAATGAAGTACATCAGCATTACAAATTCCTATTTAATTTCAAGTTATAAACGAAGTGGAGACTTCTGTGCAAATGCATATCTTTAGAAAGAAACTCACTTAAAAACACATTGATTGGTTTTTAGCCTCTATAATCCTCATAGGTGAATTTTGAGGGGCAGGTATATTGGCTCCTGTGAAAATAATTACACTTTGCCTCCTTTCTAAGGATCGGCAATCTTTAACATGGTTGGATTTGATGTAAGTGTCCGCCAAGGTGGACTCATTTAAGACAAGCTGTTTTCGTCAAAGACAATGAAAAAAGTCTATATTTCCATTGTGTTCTTTTTATAGACTTTCCTTTCTCGTTCTTTTCATTCCTGTGTGTGTGTGTGTGTGTGTGTGTGTGTGTGTGTGTGTGTGTGTAACCCAGTAAATACAGTGGTCAGTAGTGAGATCATTATTGAAAGCCTAATAAAGCACTAAATATGAAGAAAACAAAAATGATACTTAAGAGTGCCTACGATTATTTTGATTAGGAAGGCTCGTTCGATGTCACTGTTGAAGTAATTAATGCACTCCACTTCCAATTGATTCTCTTAAGCAGGAAAACCTGACCTGATGCACGCTGGGTCCTTCTCTTCTGAGTCAGGAACCCAAACAGCATTTTAAGTGTTTTAATGGAACTGTTTTCTGTGGTAGTGTGCCACTCTTGCTATTAAAAGTACAACATTTCGTAGCTTTCCGATTTTGTTATAAATGTGTTCCTGCACTGTATTTGGCACAGCAAGACCCCCAACCTAAGAATCTGTGTTAAATGAAATCATTTCAAAGTTGGAAATACTGTTGAACTGATGCCGCTCAAATGGTCAGTGTTTTCTGAAGTCGTAGGAATATGTGATTTCTTACTTCTCAGCTGTAGGTTGTAAAGTGGGTATTGTTGTGCAGGCACATCTGTCCCATAGCTTGCTATCATAAGAGGCTCCTCATGCTTTTATCAAGTAAGAAGAAACTTGCAGAGACAGAATTCATGAAAGGGTGTTTTGGCGAGTTCTCCAATGTTTTTAGTTTTCTTCTGAGTCATGAACTCTCCAATGATGGTTACAAATTTTGGCACTGAAAATATGTGGCCAATAATAGAATGAATACAATCAAGTCTATGCTATGACATTAAAATCACACTGGAACAGTATTAAATGCAGCCCATAATTGTTCCCGCTTTTCATTATTACCACTCTCCAATTTTTTTTAAGAGCCAAAAAAGATTATTTGTACCTTGGTAGTTTTATTTAAAGATAAATATTATGTTTTATAATACACTTTATGCGATTGGGTGTGTAGCAAAAACATTTTGTAATTTCTTCAGCTCTAATTAAAATAGAATATAGTGAAAAACACTACTGGCTTTTCATTCTTTATCCTTAGCGGAGGTAAAGCTTTTCAATGGCTGAGACACAGCTCTGTGGACATGACCACGGTTCACTGTCTCTGCTAGGCTGCCAGCCCCCTAACAGAGGTTTGAGTATGAAGTAGCATCCTCCACCATCTCTTGAAGTCCTCAGGAAAATTGAAGCCAAGGTATATTCAGCTGCTTCCCCCCCCCCCCCCCCCCGGTAAGAACACTAGTAAAGGAACGACAAATGATTAGCTAAAAACAAGTACAAGTCTGAGTTTAGAACGTAAAGCCTTCCTTGTATTTGATGATAGGAAAAGGAAAAAAGTTACTATGGAAAAGAACATTAGCTGCATTGATTTTACATTTTTGTGATCTGTATAACAAAATAAATTCAGATATTTAAGTGAAAGCCCTCCAGCTTGCTTAACCTTTGCTGGTTTGGGAAGTTAAAGGCTTATTATAGTTCTACTTTCAGGTAAAATCACCAATACCTATTGCAAGTACCTTTGTTAAAAATCAGAAAGCCAGCTGTTTCCACATAGGTATTGAAACGTTTAGTGAAGTAGGAGGTACAATGATTGTGATAGAAAAACAAAGGTCTGGGAAGATCTTAAAGCAAGCAAGAAATATGATTGTATAGGAAACATATTTAGAAATGATGATCTTGAAGCTTTCAAAGGCTGGGGACCCAAAATTTAAACTAACAGTAGGGTAGGCCAGCACATCTGGGGACAGCATATATTGCATAATAATGCTAATCGTATCAAAAGATGGAAGCTTGACAGAAATGACATCACTTTAGCATAGATAAGGCAGCTAATCACTACACATTATTATAATAATCATATCACTTTAGTAGTAGAGAAATAGTATCTAATGGCTGTACACTGGAGAGTGATGACATCAGTAGACATAAAGATATGAAATAGAACTGAATATGATTTCTTAGTATAGCATAGCTTCAGGAAGTTTCTTTTTAGAGAAATAATAGTGTAACGTGTGTTTTGGCTCCCCTATCATAGAGAAAAATTGTTAGGGATGACTCTTTGGTGTTCTTGAAGTTCATGCCAAGATGTGTCTTGTAGGCTTCACCAACATAATAGCCACTTTTGTCTAGGCCATGGCCTGGTGAGAAAGAGCAATAGTCTGGGAAAGCAAGTGCACAGCTCTTCAGTGGTTGATGATGCCTGGAAGAATGGGAACTAGCTGCTATTGCCTAAACAATTTACCATAGAGAGTGTTGATTGCCAGAACCCCAAGTAGGTCTGAAAACTTCAAGTGACTAATTTCTTACTTGTAACAAAATGAAAGTGTTAGTGCTGCCTTTCCTGACAATGTTGTTATAACTGGTTGGAAAGACGTGTTTCAATACTGTATAAAACATGATAAATATAGTTTTTTTTTATTTTCCATTTCCTGATTCCTCATCCTTCTCATCTTATGATTACCTACCTTGGTTTACTGAGCAATTTCTAACAAAGGCTAACAGTTCTCAGACACAAGCAGTGCGTGATGGTGTACTGATAACATAGGAAGGAAAGATTGTGCCTCCTCTAATTTAGAGTACCTGTGCCTGGGTGCTCTTGACTAACAGCCACTAGAAACCAGTGCAACCAGAGCACCTCTGATGCCAAGAGACCCATGATCACTGTTGTATATTCACTCCATCTGTGTCTTCTGAGCATGGCTCAGCCTAGGAGCAGGAGCAATGGTTTTCTAGTTTCCTCGGGTCTGCAACTTAAAAAAGAAAAAAGAAAGAAAGAAAGAAAGAAAGAAAGAAAGAAAGAAAGAAAGAAAGAAAGAAAGAAAGAAAGGAAGGAAGGAAGGAAGGAAGGAAGGAAGAAAGAAAGAAAGAAAGAAAGAAAGAAAGAAAGAAAGAAAGAAAGAAAGAAAAAGAAAGAAAGTTCACCATGGGTATAAATACGTGGATTTGGACATGACTTTTTCTACAGATGTTATAATTTCTTTAGAATATTACTGGTCTTTGTGATATTGGGTCGATTATAGGTATGCCAATCTGGAAGGAGATTGAATGTTTGTAAGTATAAGATCATGGCATAAGCAACCTAGAGATTGGAAAATCAGAGTGCATGTGTTTAAGTCCTATCCAGTGAGTGCTTGGGCTGGAAAAGCTGGCTTACCTTATGGTTCTATAAAGGGCAACTAAACAACTCCCATTTTTATCATAATTTCAGTATTTGCTGTTGTCTATGAGTAATATATTTTCTACAAACTACAGATTGGTTTTAAAAAACATCCAGTTTTAAGCAATATTCAGTGACCCTTCTTCCTTACTTTAATCAACTTGTTCTGCTGAACAAGGCATAGAATTGATAGCTGCTATTGATTGGATGTAGCATTACCTAATCTTCACTAAATGTAGGAAGCTTTTCAGATTCAGAAAGGTGGCAAAAAATGTCTAGTAATGATACTGCTGGGAATTCAAGCTCAATACTGTGGTCAGTGGGAAAGGGATGTGACTGGGAGAGGTATTTTATTACAAGCCTGTTGGTTTTACTAAACATTTGACCTGGTGTAATGTGTGAAGTTTTGGAGTG
>NC_081417.1:31283361-31340861 GCF_949786415.1 Peromyscus eremicus | reverse complement strand
TACACTCCCATTGGAATGTAAATGACTTTATTAGGGAAGACAAAATAATTAATTTTTTCACATCTTCTGGCATATATCATATATGAAGCCCTAGTCCATAGAGAACAGGCAAAAAACAGCTTTTGTATCCTGATTTTCATGGCTCTGAGACCTGAAAGTGTGATGTTTTCTATGATACCACGTTTTTCACTAATTCCTGTCAGCATACTTGAGCTGGCAACCAACAGTAAGTAATATCCATTTAACTGTAAAGGCCATTTAGCTGTAAAGGCACAAATTTAGTTTAAAATATTTATGAGCAAGGGAAATTCCTTTGCCTAGTACTGAAACAAAAAATCTAGACATTTTTTTGGGGGGGGGGTAGAATGTGAATTGAAATATGCATGTGAGGGGAGGCAGGGCGGTAATAAAAGTTCTTTTCATGTTTGAAAATTAACAATTTACTAAAAGAGGCCAAAACTTTAAAGTTAATTAATATAAAATGCATATTTGTAAGTAAGGATAGACACTTCTTTGTAAATATTTATTCCAGATACTTCTTCCCAATTTGCTCTAACTCATTAGGCCTTTCTTCCTTTTCTCCCTCTCCTATTTTTTGTTTGTCCGTTTTTTAGATGGAAGTACAGTGTAGATCTTAGATCAAGGTTACTTCCCAAGATTAGTGCAGAATAACAGAACAGTAAAAGGACTCTAATTTCACAATCATTTCCAGTTAGGAAAATATTTCAGAACCCAAGCCAATTAAAGAGGGAATAGATTCAAGGATCACGTAAATACACACTCAGTATCTTAGGTGAAGTCTTTGTCTTATTGTGTTTTAATTAGCTTTAAATTAAGCCTCATTGTCACAAGGCATCACTTGAATAAAAAGAATAAATGATGGTATGTATTTTATAATCTCACTGTCACTATACAGAATTGATTTCCATCAGATTTAGAAATATTTCTGGGGCAACACTGGATCATAATTCAGACTCACAATTTTTTTGCATGGGTCCCAGAAGCTTTTCACATGTCTGAGAAAATACTCACTTTAAAATGAAATGGAAATACAAGATTGTTTCCCTTTGAATTTTTTCCAAAATATTAGAAAAATATAAAAATGCCTTGTTCTTGCCATAATAAAACCTTATTGCATGAAAGGAAAACTATAACTGTGTAAATTCCTGATTGATTTAACATCAAGTGATTGAGCAAGTTAGGCAAGTAATGGATTCACCATGGCTAAAGAGATATAGGCCTTTCCCCAGTAAGGTTGAGTGAAACACAATGTCCACAATTTACCAAGAAATATCCATCAGCATTCTAGTTTATAATGTTCAAAACTGTGTACGGCAATGCATATATACTGGCCTTTGGAATTCTAATGACAAGAATGTATAACTAAGAATGTCAGTGTGCATTTTCAAAGGTAGGAGGTCTAAGTTTTTAAGGAATGAACACCTATTTAGTGAATATCATAAATATAAGTATAGAGATGCTCCTATTTAAATCAAATTGCCCTCCTAGACTCAATAGGCAAATCATTATCCTGAGGAAAGGAGAAAGAAAATTGTCATGTTCATTGAGTGATTCACACATTATGGCTTGCAAAACGAATCCCGAGTCTTCAGCCTGGGCCTGACTCTGCCAAGGCACTCTCCATCAACATGGAAACTTCTGCCAGTGTGGTGCATTCACATGGAAGAAAAAAAGTCATTAATTATGTTTGTGGATTCGAGGTTACCTTTAAATATTTATTTATTTAACCAGTCCACTGGAAGGTTTAAATTCGGATTAGGAGAGGTGAGAGGTCACAGGGAAATTCCACAGCTGTGTCTGCAGAGAACCATCCGTCCTGGGCAGCAGGAGCTCCGGGGAGTGAAGTGTGGCTGTGCTGTTAGCTGGCTCAGGCAGATCGAAGCCTGGCTCAATAGCATTAAACTCACCCCCATTTGAGAGATTTGTCTAACAAAACCCTGAAAAACGCTCGGAACATGCGTACATTGATTTTGTTGCTGGAATCTCCTGGGCTTTGATGAAAAGGCAGCCTCCACATGCAGGTGAAAGGGCTTTACCTCTTCAATATTAAAAAGAGAAGATTAAGGATTTCTGTTTGCCTAAGACTGAACTCATCAGTGGCATCCAAGGGTGAGAAAGGAGACCTCATGCCTAATGCTGACAGGCTTTCTGTGGTGGAACAAGAAGTTAAAAAATCCCTTCTGTGACCTTCCATAGAGTAGCTTACTGTGACTTCATTCTGCACAGTTAATGAAATGGCATTATAGCATATGACCAAATTTGTTTCCAATATTTTACAGATCATAGTGCCTGGATTTATTAAGAATCATTCACTTTAGTTACAGCATTGACAATGAAAATGTTGCAAAGGATAATGGAAAGAGAAGCAACTCAATGAAATCAGATCATAGCAGCCTATTTAGAACTCACTCAGATATATAGCTGCTCTGTATTTTTAATGTGAAACTTGAGTCTATTACATTTACTTCTGTTGAGGTTAAAAAAAACCAGAATTTTCATAAATCTCAGGCTTTTTTCTTTCTCTTCTATGGAACAAGAATTATCATTTCAATTCAGCAGACTGTATTTAGCATTTGTCTTTGGGATGACACAGACATACTCCTTTTCTTAGTCAAGATTACCTGCAACTTTATTTTATTTTATTTTATTTAAGCACCAGAGGATTACAGTGTCCTCAGATAGTTTGCACACATCATTTCTCAGCAGGGAATTCCAAAACAAAATGAATGCACTTCCTCTGCGAGACCAATTTCACACTCTGTAGCACTAATTCCTGTAATTATTTGTGTCCATCTTAGCCATGATTTGGGTAAAGTGATATGAAACCTGTCTGAAATTATGGTGTCAATAAGCCTTACAGGAAGAAAAGACCCAAATAAACCAGCCATGCTGTGAGATTTCATATATTGCAAGATATCTGAAAATGTAACAAATTTATCTCGAATCAAGTCTTATCAGCAATGTTTTTGATGTATTGTAAAAAAAAAATACAATAATGATCCTGAAATAAATGCTAGTGAGGCAGATAGAGCTTGATAAGAGAATTTCAGAAAGGAGATAGCACTGTTTCCCATCCCTTATAGGAATCACTTAGTTGGCCTTTCAGGCATGTATTGCCTGCACTTTCTCATGACTCACTCAGCATGGTTCATCATAGGGGAAGCAGCTCTTCTTCCCAATCCCCATTAAATTACAGCATCTCACTCAAATAACACAGAGTGTGAGCCTCCATGAGACAAGATTTCTAGTTCCAGATCATTTAATGTCTTATGCCATTAAGATGATAAGGGGAGAATCCAGGAGAAAGATGAAGCAGCTGTGTGAAATTCCTGTGACCTGGCCAGTGTGTCACAGGCAGAGAGATGCAGTTACTCAAATGGAAATAGGCAACATTCCCCAAAGCCTTCAGCGAGGACAGCGGATGCAGCCAGTTTGGGTTGTGTATAAAATGGGATTGATAGGTGAAGACAAATCTTCACAAAACATTGTTGCAGGAAATGAAAGTGATGATAATAATGATCATTTGCTTTATGAGACAGAACAGACATTTTATGTAGGGCCAGCAAACAGGTATTTTCAGTGAATGCCATACTTTCTCTTATTTATGGTATAATTGACAGTTTGTAGCTTTTGAGTAAATGAAAAACATCCAACTTTTAATTATTTGGTAATATGGATTCATAGCTTGAATATTAAAATGTTTTATTTCTATGATCAACTCCAAAAGCTCTTAGAGTTCTTAAGGATCATTTCCATACCAGGGTAAAAGCCAAATCCCCTCCCATTAAAAAAAAAAGAAAGAAAAACAAACAAACAAAACAAAAAACAGCAGCCTTTGCCAGCCAATCCACAAGATGCCTTTTCACCTCTTTAATGTGATAAGGAAGTGTTAAATCAAAGCCAATCCCCTATTGGAGGCACCTTGGGACTGAATGATGCTTAAGCCAATTGTTGGCACTCCTGAGTGTTTAGACAGGGAATACATATCTCTTGTAAATCAGAGAGGCCATGGCAGGCATCCTGTGCCACCACTATCACTTAATTAGTATCATCATCTGAGTTCTAGATGGAAATCACAGCAGCATGCATTTCTTAGTAAATATAATTGCCAGAATATATTCATTACGTATTATACCAACTTTACGTTACACCAATATCATGTAGCTATCAAATATTGTGTGTTGGGGGGTTATATTTGTATGCTTTGATTTCTGGCTTTTCAACTTCTATCTATCCCAGAGTTTTCTTACAAATCCAAAGTCTCAAGGGTATAGTACAGTCACCACAAACTCAGCACACTGAGAAAAAAATATCAAGACTAATATTTGATATTATGAAAAACATCATTTCCTAATCTGTAGTTGATAGCAGGAGATGATACAGATTAATGGTTATAAAGGTGACTAAAGCTAGGCTATGCATAAGCAGACTTAGATTGGAATTATGTCAGTAAGTGGGCATTGGCTTCTGTTTGGGATCGCTTCCTTCTCAAGCCAATGGCTCTGTATAGCGAAGAATGTGGAGAAGCAGCCAATGAGCTGTAAGTGATACAGGGGCATTGTCCTCTTCAGACCCCAAAGCAACACATACGATTTTGAATTCTTGAAAAGGAGTAAGGCTGCCACATGTAACAGTTGCCATCAGGGCTGATAGAGACAGGTCTGGGAAGACGCCCGTCCACAAAGATCAGTCAGCTGTGCTTTTCTGCTATAGTACTAAAAACTGTAGTAAAAGCTTTTCAGTCAGCGTTTGTTATTTTCCCTTTTCTGTTTTTCAGTATTCAAAGGTTCCTTTTAGTGTCAATACATGCATTGCATTAGCAGACGCTTACCATTGTCAAGAATATCACTATGTCATAGTCATACATGTTTTCAGTTAATTCATTCATGTTATGTAATAGTTTTATTTTTCAGTATGAGTTTTATCTTTCCCAAGAATTTTAATACAAATAAATTATTAAACAGAACAACTAGCACATTTTCAAGAATACAAAATAGTCTTGTATTGTGTTCTTGTGATAGCATCGAATAAACATGGTCTTAAACACACATACAATAGTATTTACAATGAAACATGTAATTATCATCTTCAAAAATTCCATAAACTATTGCCTTCTATCTGCCACCAATTTTAACACAACCAGCATATGCATGTTAGTGAGCTTGTTGGCCAATAGAAGCCAGTAAAGCTTTTCTTTTCTCTTGTCATTTATTTAAAGATTTCATTTAGTCACATAATTTCCAAACGAACCTTATCTAAACGACTGGCCTCGGAAAGAATAAGAAGGCCAATTTTTCTAAACAGGCACCCAGATATCTGTGCCAGCAGCCTTCCTCTCATGATCTTAAAGAGGGAGAACGAAGCGAGTGCAGGATTGACTTACCTTATTCTGCGTCTTTAAAATCTGCTGAAGTTTTCATCCCTGCTCTGTGTTCTTTTGCGCATTCCTACACCTTGCCGTATTGTACACTGCGAAGACGAAGTAAGCGAGTTAACGGCTGATGACGCTAACGAATCCCAGCGCAAATGACTGAATCGATAGGAAACCAACCGCTGCTGTTTAAGTGTATCGATAAATGCACCTTTATTTTCTCTTGAATGGATAAGTGTCGCAGTTAAGAGTCCTATGGATCTCTTAATTGAAAGTTAATTTTAAATCAATAAAGTGAGTCATTTAAATATTGATTGGCCCTTTCTACACGAATCGTTAGCTGATTTTTTTTTTTTTTGCAACAACTTTGTTTAAATGCAATCAATAGCCCACAATCAGTATGTTCTATAAAAAATTGACAGATGTTCCCAAAATGCCTGCTAGGCATATTCTTATCTGTTTACATATGCAGCAAAGATATTTCAGTCTTTTCACATGCATCAAGGGGCTGAGGAAAATTTCTCTCTCCCTCCCCTCTGCTACAATTATTTTTTTCCCTCTTACGTTTGGCATCTTAAGATATCCAGTATACCTTAATTTTTCATTCATATCTCCAAAGGTTTGAAATGAAAAAATCTGTACATCTTATCCATATCTCTCAAAGATCTCTGAGATTACAATTTGAACAAGAAATCAGTGTTATACACCATAAAATTTTAAAGCCATTTAGTGACACACCTTTGGAACACTTCTGTCATGATAAATTAGCACAATTGCAGGAACAGCAAGTGTCTTTTAACAAAGCCTTCTTGCCTGTGTGCATGTATTTATCAAGTATAAGGTTAGCAAGTGTTTTACATTTGCACATAGCTTCCCTTAGATATCATCTCCATAGAAAAACAGCAAACAACCATGCGTTCTTCTTTGCCAGTTTGACAAAAGGTGAAGCCAGGTTAAAAGAATACAAATCATATGGCACAAAATTACTCCTGATTAATTTAATAAAGTGAACTAGGATTCTTGTAGCTTCTAGTATATTGGTAAACATACATGTTATACTCATGGCTTTCTATGAATCAGTCAGTGTTTCACAGAAACAGTTTAAAATCCATATAGGGTCATGATCAATATGGGTAAGTTTTGAACAGGACTGCCAATAACACTAATATATTTATGAAGATTCCAATTGAAGGTACAAAGCTTTGATTGTTTTCTCCTTCTGAAATGTATAGATGTAATAGCATTAAGTGGGAACAAATTAATAAGTAAAATTGCTATGTATAAATATTAGAGTTTCCTAGTTATTCTATTTGTGTTTTTAGTGATGATAGTTACTATGAAATTGCCCAAAGCTATCTTACAGCCTCGTATCCATGCTTATTTGGCCAAAAGGTAACAATATCACGTAACTTAATATTTCAGTCTGAAAGCCCAAACGAATACAAATCTTATCATTAAACTAGCAATAAAACAATAATATTGAAAATAGTAGTTGTTCTTTTCCTCTTCCTGTTGTGAAGACTGAAACACAACAACCTAAAGTTGAATTCTTGAGACTAGCCTATTGGACCTGAGATGCATTGCTATGCTGCTCTCACACCTTGCTCTTTGCATAAACTGAAAATTCACTCTTCTTTAATCTTGTGTTATTGCCCTCTTAATGCCACATCTCAGAACCCTCTCCATTCCATTTCCAGTGCCAGGAAAGCCCTATCAAAGGGGAAGCTTTCAAAGAAATAGCGGGCTATCATTATTCATATGCATACGAGCCTGGCCTGTGAAGATGCTGCTCCCAGGATCAGCCTTCAGATGTGACTGATAGATCTTATTTGTCTGATAGAGCTGGCCAGGGAAATAGAGCTACAGCTGGTTACTTCATTAGGTCCTCTCATTGATTGAACCCTGCTGAAGTGATGCAGCAGACTCCTCAGATAACTGCTGGTAATAGAACAAAATGAATTCTTATCACAGAGATTGGGAAGGCCATTAACCCTGGCCTCCAATGCTTTGCAGAGGTCACAGACAGGAAGCCAAGCAGTGACTGGGAAAACTGTTCTCTGTCTAACTACAGGTCACGTTAGAAGGGTGTGTGTGACTTTTTTTACCCTTCGGCTTCTGTACGGATGGAACCGTTATACTGGCAGATGTTAATAACCTGCTGTAAATAAACATTAGAAGCAGCAGCAGAAAACATGAGAAAGCACCAGGAATTATTTCAATAAATATTTAATAAAAGAACAATTGTTCCTGGGGAATTTACTGCCAGTTCTGCTGTAGTTTTAAAACTAATACTTTTTTTTCATATAAATTGGAAAGAAAAATACATAAAGACACTTTTTAAAGGAAATTTAATATGAAGTTATATAAAAATGTTTCCTTCCTTTGTTTCCATCCTTCAGGGATGGCGATTGTAACTGCTCCTGGCTTTGCTTCCTTTCCTTGTGAGGAAGCCGCCACCACGTGGGAATGAACAAGCGTGATGTTCTGCTTGCCTTTCACCTGGCTGAAAGGAGCATAGATCTAGAGAACAGTCTATAATTTACATTTAATGCAACCTTCCAATTGACCAGGAGCCCACAACCTAAGCCCTCATCTCACAGCTGAGGACATTCTCACATTTGTCAGGCCTCTGCCACTCTGAGATCAGCCAAAAAGGACCCATTCATTTAAAATCCGAGCAGCGCATGGCATTTTTTTCTGCCTCTTTGAGAAGTCTGTTGAAGCTGCTGCTGGAACATCTTACACATCCAGCCAGAGACAAGTAAACTCTGATGCATTAAGAGAGCTTTTCGAAGGAAGCAGCTCATGGAAAGAGGCACAGTCGTTCTCTTTCATGCTCAGTGTGCACTGTATGCCTCTCTCTCTCTCTCTCTCTCTCTCTCTCTCTCTCTCTCTCTCTCTCTTTCTCTCTCTCTGTGCAATGATGTGCAAAAAAGTATTTTTAAGAATATGTTGGTGGCTTCTAAACTTACAATGGTGGATGTGGTTGTGTGGTATTTTCTGTTTGAGCCAATCTTCCACTAGAAGTTAGTTTATTTAAATGTAATTGCGTCCTGTGGATGGAAAAAAAAAATCTTACTGATTTTATGTCTTTAGGGACCCACCCAGACATTTGGTTTGGCCTTCCATATATAAATAATAACAAGAAGGTGTATGCTATTGCTGCCCTGCTTTAAACACCAGAAGTGGTTTGGCAGGAAGGAAGGCAAAGCCAATTACTCTAGATAAACATAGAATCAGATAATTCTAAGCATGAGGTTATGTATATGCATCTGTATGTGTATATATATTTTCATATGCAGTGAATAAATACCAATAATTCTTCAAATGAACATATTCCAACTGTATTAGGGTTACAGGTGGGCTTAATTTTGTGAGAACTTTAATTTATCATGAATTTATATTTAATTGAGCCACATATTTAGAGGACCAGGCTTAAAATTGCACTAAATAAACCATATCTGGAATATTAATTTCTAAATTATAAGTAAAGTTCTGAAGTTGGTTTGAAGGTTATTTTTTGATATAAAGCTTTTCAACGTATTGTTGAACAAGTTAATAAATATACTCTTACTACCTAATTGGGTAAATGCTTTCCATTATTGGAGTTATTAAGACTTTCCGATTCCCTCTCATAAGTTTTAGGCAGCATCATGGATGCTTGGGATTTCAGACTATGGCACTGGGAAAGGAGCTTCTGCCACGTTTACTCTCAAAAAGTTGAGCTGTGTGCTTGCATTCGTTGCCACAAGACTGAGACCAGTACAAATTGTTTAATATAGAACAGACATTGTTTTCTTTGCTGGATTAAAGCCCAAGAATGCTTAAAAATTTTGTTTTCAACAATGAATAGCATGAAGGGTTCTTAAGTCAAGTTCAAGATTCAAAGTATTTTGGAGGGAAAATATTGATATTTTTATTGTGTACCTATGTTGACCAAAATAGTTATATTCATCTCTCATGCACTCTCAACATTCTATAATATTTTAAGCACTTATATCCTATTAACTTGAAAGAGTTAAAGAGAGAGTTACTCTTAAGTTTCCATAGATTGTCAAAGAAAGAAGAATTAGTGTCTGTCTTTATCTCTCCAACCTGCATTGTGAAATGACCACAGGCAACCTGTGTTGTGCTATATATTTTAAAAACTTATTTACATAGCCATCAACTAGACCAACATATCCTAGAATCAGTTTATCTTTACTAGTCTTTTTACACATGCAACTGTTATGATGATTGTTTAAGATAATATATTGTCAGGCATTTGAAAGTTTATATTTTTAAGCTGACACTTGTCTTTTCTCAGATTATTTAAAATTTTCAGTTCAGATAAAAGTAAAAAATAAAAATAAAAATTTATCTTTGATGATATTTTTGAAATTCATTTTAAATCAATTTTAAGTTTTCAATTTGTTTCATTTCTTAATGAGACTAAAGTTTTCCAGAGACCCACTTTTCCCTCCATTGAAGCCTCAAACATTTTCATAGTTTTACTTGTATTTACAAGAAAAAAGAACTTTAAAAAAATTTCATGGGCCCAAATTATGGTCATCATTCAGTGTTCTCCTGTTTTCTTGGGTATTTTAGTGATAAATCTTGCGTTTGAACTGGATAAAAAAAAAGATGTCTGGAAATGAGCTTTAGAGACTGAGTTGAAAGATGAAAATCATTCCCAAGTTTGGTTTTCAAATCAAAATATTTCTCTCATTTTGTGGAACACATGAAAAATTTTATGAGGCTGTTTTGCATACTGGGATTTTATGCTGTTTCTGAAAATATTGTTTGTGAAGAGTCAGATTCTCAAGGTGATGCATAACGCCCTACCCGTGCAGCAGAGACCTCCTTGGATGCTCTTCCAACCATGGACATGTTCTAGGGAGGATGTACTTGTTGTTGGGTTGTTATTTGCTCCATGTGCAATCAGCATCAGGATCTAGTTAAGTGTTTAGAGAGAGAACCATTAGCACCTCTGGGTCCTTGAGTAACATTTCTTGGCGACATTTAAGCACATAGTCCTAAAACATTTGTTTATTTCAGTTTTTGAATATCAATTACTTTCTTTTAACTTTTAATTCTGTAGGGAAAAATGCATCTTTTGTTGAGAAGAATTCTGTTTTTGTGTTCATCCTTATGATCTGTGAATTGTCTCCATGTGATTTGACGATAACCTTCACTGTAATAATCCTATAACATTGTCTTCTGTTGCCATTTAAAAACAGACAAAAAAAACCTCTAAGAAATGATGACTGCAAATCAGTTTTTTTGATAAGTGAAAATGTTTTACATTAATAAAAGGAGTTTAGATTAATTTTCTTAGAGTTACATAACATCTACAAAAGTGTTTATCCGTGCTATTTATACAGTTTATTTACCTGGCTTTGTAGATACAGGAATTCTATACTGTCCTTTAATTATCTGCAGAATTGCCTGTATGTGTTTGTTTAAAGGAAGGCGTCTATAGCATCCACTAAATTATCAATATTCCTTAATAAATAGAACCATTCCTTCTGTAAGCGTTCTTTGAAATGCTTGTTTACAGTTAAGTGGCTAGAGATGGAAGCATTTTCCTTGGCAACCTTGTTTCTGAAGCTCTCCTGAAACCCCGCTCTGTCCAGCTGACCATAGACTCATGGGAAGCAGCACCATTCCTCCACCCTGATGACATGCACCACCTCCTTCCTCAGCTACAGGCTGCCCCACTTCAGAGCGTCCAGTCACATTGTCGTTTTCAAAGAATCTGTTTGCAAATGAAGAGTAGTTTCAATGGCACCTTTGTACTTCTGCTTTAGAATATTCCATCAAAATAAATCCATGTCAGTGATTTGAAACGCAGGAAACAGAAGAAGGTTAAAAAAAAAAAGATGTCAGAAATGCCTGCCAGCTCTTTTTTTTCTTTTCTCTTTATCTTTTTAATACAAAGTAATCATTGGAATAATATAAGAATGAATGAGAAAGCTAGAGAACATGCTCTTTAGCAACTGACTGAGCACAGAGTGCTTGGATCATGGTGAACATATGGAAGAGTTACTTGGCATATTTAAAATAGTGAGGCTTGTGCAAATGTATAAGGACCAAAAGATGAAAATGCAGCAAATAGTGTCATCAGGGAGGATTGTAAATGTAAACTTAGTCTTGGTCTGCTTCTGCTGCTATGGTAAAATACCACAACTACAGTAGTTTATCAACAGCAGAATCTTCTCACATTTGTTAAAGCTGGGAAGTCCATATTCAAGCCAAGGCTCCGTAGTTTCATTGTTTGGTGAGAGCCTACTTCTTCATACTCTATGTTGTGTAGCATGAATCTTAGAGAGTCTTATTAATAAAATCAAACCTGAGCCAGGTATTGGGTTGAACACTGGATGATCAGAGAACCAGAACAAGCCACAGCTAACCTCACCTGGCCAACTTCTCAGCTGGTCTTGTTTCCCCAGACTGGAAGCTTCTGAGTCCTCATCCCAATGGCTCACAGCTGAACTGCTGCTCGAAAGCCTGAATGCTTAACCAGCCAAATGCCTCTAGTTTCTGGTCCTCATGCCTTATAAACCTTTCTGCTTTCTACCACCACTCCCTGGGATTGAAGGTTGCTTTCTGGGATTAAAGGCGTGAGTCACCATGCCTGGCTGTTTCCAATGCGGCCTTGAACTCACAGAGATCAAGAGGGATTTCTGTCTCTGGAATGCTAGGATTAAAGGAGTGTGCTAACATTTTTCTAGCCTAAGTATCTTGTGTCTCTGACCCCAGATAAGTTTATTAAGGTACACAATATTTTGGGGAACACAATACCACCACAATGTTGTCCTGGCTTTTTTTTTTCACATGAGAGAAAAGACTAGCTACCTCTCAGTAGACTCTGTCAATGTAACTTTACTACATTTATTATTTAATTGTGTGTGTATATGCATGAGCACAGCACAAGCATGTTCTGTGTTCTTGTGCCACTGCCTGTGCCTGAGGGTTCGAGAACAACTTGAGATTCTTTGCTTTCCTTCTACTATGTGGGTCTCAGGGATCGCACTCAGGTTCTCGGGTTTGACAGCAGGCTTCTTTCCCTGCTGAGCTCTCTCTCTGACCCACGTGGATTATTTTTTGAGCATGCTCAGTTCCCTCCTCTTAACACATTCACTTTGCAGAGAATGTGAGGGAATGTGAACATTCAGCACATAGCAGTCACAGATAAACTACTGAGATGAAGGTACATTGTCCAAATCTTATGAAGATCTGTTCTTAACCTCATAGCAAATATTTGTAAGTTGACAAAAATAATTTCAGGTATTCAGATATTAGAGAAGTCAAAAGGATCCTTAAAGGACATTGGGACTTTATTTTACATCTGAGGAGACAGGATCTCCCATCAATTTTGTGAGTCACAGTCACAAAGCTAATTGGTCGTTTAATTTCAACAGCTGATTCCCAATTCAGTACCATCTTAATTTTTATAAAATTGTGCTATTTAAATGGGTGGAACAGAAGGTTCTTCTAAGATGATTATTGTCCTAGTCTTCTGATCAAACATTATAAAACATTTCTACTAGCCCAAAACTATGTAGCTATCATGGTGGAGAAGAAGATGCACACCGTATACATCCTGCCCTCTTCCACATAATTAACCATTCTCAGTCCTTTTACCTCCCAGAGACTTGCTTCCTATCCCCAATGTATAATCTCTCCTCATAATAGCCACTGATTGTTTTGTCTCCTCATATTAAAGGTTTTGAGGATACCAAGTCGTTTTCACCTTAGTGCCTCCTAATCAAATATGGCCCTTCTCACCTACAAGGCTCTTAGTAAGTGTGCATTGATCTAGATGTCTTTTCTTTTTTGAATTAAAATGATGAATCTGTGCACCATTATTTCTAGACATTAAAGCATTCTGTTATTGTTACATGTACATATTTCTAGTGAGATATAGACAAACAGTTGGAGAACTGTCAAATAAAGGGTAGGCAAATTGGGATAGATTAGATAACAGTAATAACAAGTTCAGTTGAAGTTAAACGAAATAACAGGGGCCCAAATAATGCAGCACAGTATAATATTGTAGCTCTCTAGAGCTTAGTAGGAAGTGTTTTCATTTTAATGGCTATAAAATCATTTTGTAGCATCAGTCTTTAAGCTCAAAAGAAAGAAGTTATTCAAAGGAAAAAGACAGAAACCAAGAGAGCATTGAAGGAGTTTGCTTCTAAGATTGGTTTTTTCCAAGTCTGATCCAAAGCAGTCTTTTCAGCTACTCTTCTTTCAATTTATAGGAATGCTATTGACTCTTTGAAGATGCCTTTGTGTCCAAATTATCATAGTTCATAAAATTCAAATTCAAATTGATAGTCTGTTTCGGAATTCAGCCAGATCTTCCTTGGCCATGATTCTCAAGGGCAGTGTGTGTGTGTGTGTGTGTGTGTGTGTGTGTGTGTGTGTGTGTGTGCGTGTGTGTGTCGGGAGTGATTTTATTGCCATTCTCCAATAATTATATACTCCTATTTCATCCTCTAGACTTTTTATTTCAAGTAAAACTGTGCTTGGACTTCAAAGAATTAAAAGCATATCACTTTCCCAAAACTCACAGGGAGTCACAAAAAGAGACAAGGGAAAATGATGCTTGGTAACTCAGTTGTACAATGTGACTATATGAGTGTAAGAAATTAAAGGAGAACGGATGACTGAGAACGCTGTCATATTACTTTCAAGTACCAGTCTTTTCCTTTAGCCTATTTCAGTAAGACTACAAACATCCATACCCTTGGAAATACTATAAAATACTTCCATCTGTGGCAAATCCTTGGTAAATAAACTGGAACCAGAATTAGAATGAAGTGACCAAAAGATCCTGTTTTATTAAATTGAATACTGTTATTCTATAATCATCATTGATTGGAAAAAGTATTTGATTGATAAATATACAGCTTCTGGTATAGCATGGGGCCTTGGGTAGAGATGGAAGAGTATCTGCTGTCCTCAGGGAGGTGAGCAGCTTCCAAGTGGACAGAATTAATGTACTTTTCATACACACACACACACACACACACACACACACACACACACACAAACAAACTGGTTTAATAGCATCACTTCAAGAGGCTTTGAGTTGTTTGGAGGCAATGAGCTCATTCAAGACCAGTCAATACACAGAACTGAAAGAATAGTAATCAAACATGCATTAGAAATGAATCCATAGATCGAGCAGGTCTTGAATAGGAGCAAAGGATGAAGGCAAGGATTCCACTGATGGTGGGAAAAATGGTGACTATAGGAAATGTCTCCAGCTATGTGGGTCTAAATGTGAGGAAGTATTTTTGCCCCTTTAAATACAGTGTTTGGAACAACCGTTAGAAGAAGTAGAAATAATATGCTCCTGGAGCTGTTGTTTTTGTGTTTTAAAAGTGTATTTGTTTATTATATACATTAGTGTTTTGCCTGCATGTCTGTGTGAGGATGCCAGATCCCCTGGAACTGGAGTTACAGACAGTAAGGAACTGCCATGTGGGTGCTGGGAATTGAACTTGGGTCTTTTGGAAGAGCAGCCAGTGCTCTTAACCACTGAGCCATTTCTCCAGCCCCTGTTGTTTTTTTTTTTTTTATTTTAAGCAGCAAGAATTTACTCATTTTTAAAATTGTGAGTTTAATGAGCTTTTGGCAATATGAACAAAGTGATATTTAGGGAATCTGTTTTATTTATGGCATTTAGAGATTTTATGTACTTGAACCTGTCTATGTCATTGATGATGAATAAATATAGAGGATGCATGTTATGGAATATGGAACAATATAAGTAATTTTTGTATCTTTCAAAGTAAAGGGGCCATCAAATGGAGATACATGCAAACCATTCTATTACATTTCCACCACAGAACCATCAGTGTGCCTTATATGTAATCACTGAGGAAGACAGAATGACCCAGCACCAACCCATAAGCATACTGAAGCCCTTTCAAAGGCATCATGGGGGAACTGGAGGAACAGAGATCAAACAAGTAAAAATGTATTCTACCATATTGTATTCGGCCTCATCCCTTAGCATTCTAATTGTATAATACTAGTACTTCTTGATGGTCCTCAGTATATCTTCAAAAGCACACAGAGCTCAGCATACCTGTGACCCTTGCAAGTATAAGGTCCATTTTCCTCCCTCTGGAAACAGAGCTCTAGAATATTCCCAATAATAAAGTTGTCTGTGAGGTCCAGAGTAAGAGGAGCAAAAAAATTGGAAAAGTTACAGAGAGATTTGCTATATGAAAGGTGCAATTGTTCCCATGTGTCTTCTTTCATTTCATTAAATACACTTTCTACCCCATTCTTGCCATTAATTATATTGTAAAAAGTCCTCAAAAATGAGTCTATATTGGCTTAAATTATTTACCACATTAGAAGTGTTTTTATTTGAAGTTTCTTCAAGTGATATTGCAAGGAAAAATAATATTTTAAAAATTTATTTTTCTGCATAAATCTCCTTATTTTCTGAAACATAGTTCTTATTTTCTTGAGAATCCCATTTCTAAACTCTACCTTTTACTACTTGGTTGAACAGGGCAAACTTACTAGAGCCCCATTTCTCTCCAATATTTGTAGTTATAAGTTTTAGATTTACAAAGTTTTTGATCTTTTGAAAAATTACATTTTCTTAGTTATAAGATATTTATTGTGATTTCAGCATAGACACCACCCCTCCTGCTTCCCCTTCTTCTCCAACCCTCCCACTTCTTCTCAACCCTCCTCCCTTCTTCTCCAACCCTTCCCCTTCTTCTCCAACCCTCTCCTTCCTCTCTCCCCCTCTTTTCCATGCCCCTTGTTTTCCCACTCCCATTCTTTCTCAGGCCTTTTCACTGTTCCATACTTCTCTTGAGGATATGCTACATGCCTTGTTCCTCTGCAAAGAGTGAAAAGGATGCATTCAATATAGAAAATTAAAAATAAGAAATACACAGTGATAATGCTGACTAAAATTGATAAGGTTTTAAAACATTTTTTCCCTGAAGGCTGCAATTCTCCTTCTCAGTGAGAACAGTAAAGCACTTCTTTGTGCCAAGGTGAACTTTGCTAATGCCCAGTGTGTCTGGATATACAGGAACGCACCATAGGCTCTCTTACAGGCCTCGTTCTCTAGACAAATACAATCTTCTTTCATAGATTTACATGGTGTTTATACATCAATTTCTCCTCTCCTCTTTCTGTCTGTCTCTGTTTTTTCTCTCTCTATGTGTACATATACTTTCTCACACTCATGTCTTCGTGATACACTTGCTTGAATGTGTAAATAGAACATTGCAAACGCAAACATATTCAGATCTATGATCCTCAGCCCCCGCTTCCAAATACTCTGCCTGTGTCCTTCCACAAGCTAATACATAGTTTCTTCCTTCTTATTTCTTAGGCCACAAACATTAGTACTTATCTTTGATTCCTTTCATTCTTACTGTGTCCTCATCAAACTGCTGACAAGTCCTGTCTACTTTTCCTTTATAAGATTCGTGAGTTCCTTCCTGCACTGCCTGGATGCCATCATTTTCACTTTATCATCAGTGGTCTTATTTTTAATTGATTTTGAGAATTTCATACATGAGTATTGTATGTACATCATTCCTTTCTCCCTTTTCTCCCTCCAATCACTCCTATGTTTTCCACACCACACATATCTAGGGGATTGTCTCTGGAGAAGACTAATTCTCCCTCTTTCAGCAACCACTAATAGCACATAGCTCTTCATCAAGGGGTGGAGCCTTGTGAGATTTCTCCACCCACATTGGAATGTCAACTGGTATCATTTTCTGGATCTTGTTTAGGCAACCATTTTGTTGAGATTTCCCGGTGAAGTTTCCCTACCATATGTAGCAGATACTCTCTCATAGCAGGCATCCTCTCCTGGTCCTTTGGCTCTTAGAATCCTTCCACCTCCTCTCCTGTGATGTTCCCTGAGTCTTAGGTGTAGTTGCATAGTAGATCTATCCGCTGGGGCTGGGTACCCCACAGGGTACCCCACAGTTGTTTGCTACATTTTTATTTCCCATGGCTTTCTACAGTGGTCTCTGTCACCTGAAAAGAGAAGCTTCTTTGATGAGAGCTAAGAGCTACACTTTCTTGCAATATTGTGTTTCCTACTTAAACTTCTGGAAGAGTTCTTCTTTGGCCAATGGTGAGCCATGTTTTCTAGAGTTCTGTGCTTCCCTCTTTGTGGTTTCTCTTTTAGCACCATCTTTATCCTCCAGTTTCAATGAATTGTTAGCATGTTTTCCTCAGAGGGTTAACCCTGTGCTGTCATTTTGCACATTGTATTCATTCTTCCTAAGTTTGGTCATATATTCACAGGCATTAGTTATTAGTGTTTCCAAATACCTTTAACTCCGACTTCTCTTCCAAGATTTATTTCTGTCTACTTAAACTTTTATTAAACATCTCCATTCATGCTTATGCATGCACCCAACACCCTCATCATCTCTTTTACTCCAGTCTTGAATATCTTTGCATCTCTACTCCCTCTAGCAGACTCAGCCTTCATCCTTTCTCCATAATCTCTTCTGAAAACTGTTAGATTGAAAATACAGTAGATACTCTAGAGTTATTTAATTATTTATAACAAAACTTTTGCCTGTCTCTTTCACTTCCAAATAGCACCCCAAAGATGAAAATATGATTCTAACAACCTTGCTTAAAAAATCTCATTTTCCCAAGATCCATGGACCCCTTGCCAACACACACTCTCAGACAAGAGGAAAATAAATTGGCTGTTTTTCAGAAACAATTTCTTTTCCTGCTGCTAACATAGTCCAAAGAATGCAGCATGCCAAGTCTCATCAATCTGCTTGCTCACTAATGAATGAATGATGGAGTGATTTATTAAATAAATATTTCATGGATATTCCCAAGTGTTGTCTCAAAAATTCATAGCCTGTCCCAATATTACATTTTTCACTCTTGGCTCCAGCGAGGTCTTCTGATCTTCTTCTTCATAAGCTATGCTACCTTTTCCTCTCTAGATTTATCTTTCTGCTGGGCAAATGCCATATGTGTAATACTCATCATATAACTATAAACAGTCAACATTTTCTAATATGGTGATATGCAAAAAGTCCTAAATCATGAAAAATTTATGATCTTTTCTGAATGTCATGTGAATGGCAAATTAATTTTAATAATTTTAATGTTGGAAAAGAGAAATTGATTTAGTTATCTGATGATTTTCTTTCATGGTTGTATGTAAGTCATAAGATAGAAAAACAATTAGTACCAATGAAGTCTATGTCCATGTTCATGTGTTTAAGCTCTAGGTATTTAGAAAACACTATACATAGGTTTTATTTGTCTTTCTTGATTACCATGAAGTGGTATAAAGCAGTCCCTTGAGATGGTTATGTATGTATTTAGAGAGGAAATATTTTATCACCAAGTTAAAGATGAGAAAATTGTCTTTCCCACTAATTAAAGAACTACTTTCATTATAAAATATAAAATTTGGTGGAAGTCTCAAAAAAGCAAAAAACACTTTCAAACTGTGTAGTTTATGATATCAGTTAATAATTGCTATTTCCGAAATGGTCCAACAAGTAGTAATAGGCAGGTGTGGTGAGTGTGACATGACATTAATCCTAGCACTTGGGTGGAAGAGGCAAGTAGACCTCTGTGAGTTCAAGGTCAGCCTGCTGTACATAGTAAGTTCTAGGCTAGCCAGGTCTACAAAGTGAAACCCTTTCTCAAATTTACAAATGACCAGAAATGTAATAGGAACATTTTAAATAAAGGCCTATAGCACTAACATACATAAACAAATAAAATAACAGGTAGTTGTAATCCAAAAAGCCTTAGTGCCAAATTTATGTAGATTGTAAACTTATTTATTTATTTACTTGCTTATTTAGTATCTTGTGTTCTGCAGATCAAAGCTAAGCTACAGGAGGACCATGGTGAGCACAACCACTACATCTCCAATACTTTACTCAGTCCTCCTCAACTTTACTCCCCATTACCACCTTTTAACTTCAGTGTATTTTAGAAAAGTTTATTGATTAATTTTGTCTGCCAGTATCATATATATAATATATTCCAACTACTCTCTCCTCCAACACTCTCTAATCCCTTTCCTGTCCCTACCAATCCCCTCCTCCAATCCAGTCTCTTTCCAAGGCTCATTAATTTTGGTTTGGTTTTGTGACTAACGTAGTTTAACCAGGGCCAGCTGTGTAACCACTGCATTGGAAGTGTTTATTGTAACCTGGCTGGCTCACCGGTGAGCACACAGGTGAAGGAAATGAATGAAGAAAATTCTGTCAATAAATTCAACAGGAGCAAATAGTTCAGCAGTGAGGGATAGGCTCCCCAAGTCTCTCCTCTATCCATGTTTGATTGTTGATGGCCTATCCATATGAAGACCCAGTGTAGGCATCTAGAGCGTCTCAGAGTCCATGATTGCAAGAGAGGTACCATGCCAAGATGATGTCTTGCAACCCTTCTCCCTGTCTTCTGGCTTTTACATTCTTTCCTTCCCCTCTTCCACAATGTCCCATGAATCTTCAAGAGGATGGTAGAAATTATAAATGTCTTGTTTAGGGCTGAGCATTTATCTACCACCTATTCCCAGAGCCTTGCATACTCATGGGTTTCTAACATTCTCCATCATTCACTGGAAGGAGAGAGTTTTCTGACTGAGTCTTAGTGTTTGACTTTTGGTGTAAACAAACATTTAGATGTCTGCTTGACACTATTTCAATGTAGCTAAACAATAACATTCTGTTCACAGCTGGGCCATGTGATCTGCCCTGCCGTAGGTTTTTGTCCCAATTTATAGTACCAGACAGTTTTCTTGAATGTCAATGAGGGTTACTAATTTGGTCAGTGTTAAATATCAAGAAAACAGTGGGGCTGGGATTTATATCCAAGTGTATTTTGTTCTTAAATTCACAGGATTTTCTCTCAGCATAAATATATACATAGGAATAGTCAATATTTTCTTAATGAAATACTTGTTTGATCAACATAGGCTTCTTGAAGCCAGATTGTTTTAGCAGACATAGACAGTTTTATGTCATTGACATCTGACCTTTGCTTGCTCAGATGTTTAAAGCAAAGAGAATTAATCTGAGCAAGATAAAAAGTGACCATTGCTTCAACAACAGGGCTACATTCCTCTGACTCTCCAAAGCAAGGGTGCATGATAGTTTCATGGTTGGTTGTTCTAAAGAAGAATGCTCAAATACCTTATTGAATATGACTGAAATAAAATTTTGGAAACAAGAAATTGCAAAAGACAGAAAGCACAATTAAAACATTGTGTAGCAAGGGTCTGAAGAAGTTGCTCAGTGGTTAAGTGTACACTGCTCTTGCATAAACGTAAGTTCTATTCCCAGCCCTGGCACTGGGTGGTTCACAACTCCCTGTTACTCCAGTTCCAGGGGGCTCTGGCTTCAGCAGTGCCTGCACCATCCTCAACCCCCTCAATTAATAAAAAATATCTGCATTTGTATTCATTTATGAGCAGTGCTGGCTCAGAGAGAAGCAACTTTCATTACAGAAACCTTTGGGATGAAAATGCAGGAGACACCATCCAAACTTCCAAGTGTAAATAAATGTCTGAGCTAAAGAAATGGCACTTCCCTCAAAGTGGCACTTTTACAAGGAGCCTTCTAAGGCATTTTGAGAAATAGTGATATTTTATACCAAAAAATAAGAGCACAACCAGATGACTCTTTGTTTTCTATTTGATTAAAAGTTGTTTCAGAGGGCTTTTGATCTAGTACATAGGTACTGAGAAAACTCAGTGACTATGGGCCAGTAAATCAAGGCTTTTATGTATTAAAACTTAACTATGGAAAACAAAGTATGGATGAACTTTGAGGCTATTAAGCTAAGTGAAATAGGCCAATGGCAAAAAGATAAATATTGTCTGGGTCTACTTCTATGAGATATTGAGATATCAAAAGTAGGAAGATTTGTCGGAGCATTCAGAGAGCTGATGATAGTGATGGAGTGGAAGGAAGGGGGAGCAAAATGCCACTAACCACAAAGCATAAAGTCCCAGTTAAGCAATCTGAGTTTGTTCTAGAGACATACTATTTTACAGTGTGTCTAGACTCACCTACGCTGTGTTATACATATGAAAATATAAGAGGGTAGGTCTACTGTGGAGCACTCTTACAAAAATCAAGCTAGCTACAAGTTAGAGGATAAGAGTTGAACCAACAGTCCATTTCTGGACATGAACAAAGACCCTTATGGGGTAGATCAAGTTTCAGTTTTTGGACCCGTGATATTTCCTCTATCGATGAGTAACCATCAAAGGCAGCAAAAGCTGCTATGAAGTGGAAAGTATATCTTGTGCAATGTAGACACTGCAATGAATTCCATAAAGACTTAAAATCAAAGTAACCGGGCAACTGCGTGAGAGATGGGAGTAAAACATACCGCTTAAATTGTGATCATGGGCATTTGATCTTCTAATTTCTAAGCAATCAAGAGTGAAACAGAATCTCACATGGAGAATTAGGAACTAGTAGACTTAAGAAAAAATATTTCGGTTAAAGCACTTTAAAATATAAGACATTAAGAAGATATCTGAGTAAATTATTAAAACTGATTAATATCAAGAATTTAGTAAGTTTCTCTGAAGCTCATTACACTGAGGTTAGAAATGACTCAGGAAGTAAAAAGTAGTGATTGTATATTCCTGGTCAAGGAAGCCCCAGGAGACACTTCAGTCGGGATGTAATGTATGACAGAAGAATAAAAGCTTTAAAAAAATAAAAACAAAAAATGCAGAGTAAAGAAACTTTACTTTTCCAGGGAAATAAAACCCAAACAGCAACAACAAAACAAATCCAAGCCCATTCAGGTAATTGACACAGCATTATCCAGCACACTTCAGTCTGTTACTGCCTGGAAGAAATCATTCAGGAGAAAGCCCAGTAGGTCACCAAAGATGGTGTTGCTTAGTTACTCAAAAACCATTTGGTGGCATCCTGGGTTGCTCAGCATTTTAGAAGAGCACTCTGTGTGTGCATAAGGAACAAATAGGGAAGGACACTTGAAACCATTTTTCACTGTAAACTTTCTTCATCTGAGCACTTTTGCAAAGCGCTAGCATGCTCCGAGGTCTGTTTCAAAATGTAAATGACCATGATAATAATAAATGTAGAATTTCATGTATCTTCTAAATACTAATCTTGTTATGATGAATTTGCTTTGAAGAAGCTTGCGCTGTCTTTTGGAAGGAAAAAAAAAATGAGTTCTTAAGCTTCCTGGCTGAGGACTCCTAGGGGCTGCCTGGGGCACACTGTCCAGGGGGGAAGGACAGAGCTTTGGAATCAGACTGACTCCTCCAAAACCCTCCCTCCGCTGTTCTGTGCCTTTGGAAAAAGTGACTTCAACTGTCTGAGCTTTGATGTCTCATCTCTTTCCTAAAAGCAGCAATGCTTCTGTGACAGATTATGGGGAGGATCGGGTAAGGAAATCCGTGTTACATGCCTGGCTTCCAGCAAATGCTAACTTATCTTTTGGAAACTAGAGATCTGCACATGTCGTCTCTTGTACTCACAGTCTTGAACAAACCCATGCACACTGAGTCTCGTGGTTCTGATAAAGGCCAGAGAGCCTCCAAAAGTAAAGTAGGAGAAAAGGAATTCACTAGGTGGGTTGTGGAGTGAAGGGTGTTTGAAACTTGTGCTATTTTAGGACTCCTTTACTTCCACAATTAAAGTGAACTTTTCTTCCTGGGGAGAGCGGCAGGGGTTTTGAAGTGTCACTGAAGACTACTGAACAGAATTTCTTTCCTTGTTAAAGCAGTTGGTTTAGTATTTACTTATTTTCTGGCATATATCTTCTTTTAAATGCCAAGCCTTTTGCTAAAAATAGTGATATATGTTTCTGTTTAGTGTGTTAGCAAACTAGTGTGGGGATGAGAAGTTGAAGCTTTGTAGGCAACCAGAGTAGGTATCTGCAGTGATATGTTCCACAGGCCTCTGGTGTATGCTAAAAATGGAACTAGTGTGGAATCGTAAATATGCAATTACATATATGCACATGTGTTTTGTTCTCTGTGTATATAAAATATGCTGTTTTTACTCTCTTTGCATAACTAAGATACAGTATATAATTTATAAACAAAGCAGAGCAAGAGATTAAAAACCATGATTTACTGTAGATTCAGTTGGCACAACATTCAATCCTTCATTCCCTTTTTAAGTCATGAACTTCCACTTTTTTGCTTAAATAAAGTAGATTTTGAATTAATAAGTCTTATCATTGACAGTTTAATGCATGTATAGAATGTAAGTACACCCTCTCTTTTCTTCTTCCCATTCCATCAATCCCTCCATCCTCCTTATTTCCCCTTTCCCACTTTCATGCCTTTCTGTTTTGTTCTGTTATCCACCGAGTTACTCAGGGACATCTATGTGACCATGAGCTTTAGAAGAAAGACACATGTCTTATTTGGTGCTGAGCATCCAGCCGTTACTTGTTCTCAGCATATCCAGGAGTCAGGCATCTTCCACATTCCATGCTGTTTGCTGAAAAGAGGTGATTGTGACAGAGACTGGGACTTGTCTTATTTTATTTTGTTATGTCTTGTTTGGTTGTTCTCTCTTAGAGACCTACTCTTTTCTGAAGGGAAACAGAGAGGAAGTGGGTCTTCAGGAGAGGGGAGGTGGCAGGTGCCAGGAGGAGTGGGGGGAGACAAAACTGTGGTCTGGATGTATTTTTTGAGAGAAGAATCTAACTTCAATAGAAAAAAAAAGAGAGAAAAAATAAAATTCTAGAACTTTCCTTGACCATAAGATATGAAATTTGTATTGATCAGTTTTGTTTTGCTATTCTAATAAGCAGGGGGAAAGAATCTTTCAGAAAGTGATGATTCAGTGCCTGAAAGTTATCAATTTACTCGCCAGAACAAGTATTCTTTATTGAAGGGAAAGAATAGAAAGGTAAAAGAGAATTCTAAGATGGATGGACTTATGGGAGGAAACATATGTGCAAAGTGAGGAGCAAGAACTTGTAGGAACTTTCATTCCCAGCAGTCAGTGGGTAGGGCCCTCCCAGTGAGGCTAAGGGAGGAGCAGAACAGACAGAACCAGGCAGAAGTGAACACTTGGAGTAATTGCAGAATTGAAAGAAAAGCTATCTTGAGGATATTAAAAGCATCAGTTAGTTGAACATGGTGCTAAGAAAACTGTCTCTGAAATGAAACCGTGAGGCTTCCAATCACAGCTCCATCACTTGCCAACTGTGACAAAATGTGAATAAACAGCCTGCGTCAGTCTGTGGCACCAAGCAAAGCCTTCATGAAGTCTTGTTGTCGAAGATGTTGATTTCCATGATCGATACTCTATTCCACAGAAAATGCTTCTGATTGTTCCCACATTGTGTTAATAAAAATAGAATAATCGGATTCCATTTTCAAATATGTGATCATGACCAAATTGACAGGATAGAACCGGATTTTAGATAAGCTAAGTCAATGGTATTATTTTTAAACAGCATTAAAAAGGTCATATGCTAAAAAGCACACAAATTAGTAATCTAATTAAATCACTCACAGAGTGACAGATCCAGTTAACAGCAGTCAGTTTGTTATTACAGAGCAATTATTAAAGTGAAATATTGCAAGATGTTATGTATCATTACTAGATTCTAAACATTTCATTTTACACAAGCAGAAAAGTACAGATTAATCAGTTTGTTGATAAGTTAAAAGCTCCTTTATTAAAATATTTATATCCCTTGTATAAAGGAGAACACCACCACTGAGACTTTAAAGCTGACTCTGGAGCACACTGAATTGCATTCCTTTTGAATGTCTTTGTAGAATTGCTCACATTGAAGCAGTTTCCATGTTACAGGATTTAACTTGTGAGATTAATATTTTTCATTTTGATATTCCATATGTTTCAAGTAAAATGATTATAGCACAGCACAAATTATTTGCTTACATTTTATAATGAATGAGCATAAATGTTTTATGAAATATTGGAATTTTCAAAGGACCAGTGAACATTGTTTCTCGTTGTTTTCCACTTAGTTTCTGGCCTCCAATAAGCCTAGGAAAATCTTTATGGGTTTCCAAATATTGTACTCCTATAACTGGATCATTTAAATATTTTCAGCTTCTTGACTAGACAGATTGGGTTCTTATACGAGGCTCTATGAATTTTTAATTTCATTACCTAGGAAAAGTTACTAATTTGTTTAATTCCCCATATACTTATTTATAAAGTCAGAATTAGTAACTTATCCCATGATTTTATTGTGAGAATTACATGCTTGCTTCTATACACATAGCATACATACTACTTGGCAGGCATATATACAGTAACTGTCATTGTTTAAATTTTATTAATCTTTAAGAAGTATCAGTCATTTTGTGAAATTCATTTGGGTACCACTGATGACTACTTTGAACAAATTTATATGCTACAGTGAAGTATGTGGGTGTGGGGTCAAGGAATGGTTCATATATTACATTTAGTTTTTACCAGAAAAAGCATAGTTTCATTTATATCTATATATACATATATAACAAAGATGTTTTCTGGGGTAGATATGATTTGGACAATGGGAAATGATTATAACTTCTCATAGTGAGCCTATTCTGGTTTGGTCAGTTTGGTCATCCTCTATCCTTGCATGAGATATGTGAGGATGGGGAGTTGCTTTTAAGGAACTCATAGCATGCTGGGGAAATATGTATAGATCATAACCATTCTCTGTAACCAGTGCTGAAACACAAGTGTAATGTTTAGAAAGAACTTGCTTTGACTTTGAGCGAAGGATAGGAGGCTAAAGGTAGGAGAACGAAATGGGCATTTAAATTCAAAGGGACAAAGCTGACCAGGGCTTAAAGCCTTTCAGTCAAGAGGAAGAAGGTCAGCTTCTTGAATCACAGGTTCGGTGTTCCTCAAGACTGTGACACATTTGGAAGTCACTCCAGGATTTATGAGCAATGACAGAGCATAAATTCTTCCTTTCAAGATTAATTTAAGACATACTCATAAGAAAACTATTTTCTGTGCCTGTTTGGGGAAGTTCTATGTATTTATTATGATTGTGCTATTTTAAAACAGGTTGCTACCAAAGGACAAAGGTTTTGAAACAGCACAAAAAACAATTATTAAATATAATATTATTGCCTGGGTGTGCATTTCCATTTTCAAGGTTAATTATTTGTTTAATTAAAGCCTTTAGAATCAACCAGAGATGCTATTACATGGAAATATTAGACAAACATGGTTCCCTTTGGCAGATTATGAGTTAAGTAAAAGCTTTTTTTTTTTTTTTTAATAACTTAACATCATCTAGTCTTTTCTAACTTTGTGGACTATAACGCTTTGCCCTTTATTTGTATCAAGAATTTTCCCATAGGATTGTTGTCTTAGTTAGGGTTTCTAGTGTTATGAAGAGACACCATGATCATGGCAACTCTTATAAAGGGAAAAACATTTAATGGAATGGCTTATAGTTGAGAAGTTTAGTCCATTATCATCATGGTGGGACATTGCAGCATGCAGGCAGACTTGGTGCTGGAGTAGGAGCTGAGAGTTCTACATCTTGATAGGTAGGCACCAGGAATTGAATTGAGCATTTATAAGACCTCAAAACCCACTCCTACAGTAATATATTTCCTCCAACAAGGCCACAACTGCTCCAATAAGTCCATACCTCCTAATAGTGCCACTCCCTTTGGGGGTCATTTTCTTTCAAACCACCACAATTGTCAACTCTTTACATAGTGACATCTTTGCTTTAAATGGGATGAACTATGACATAAAAAAAGAAAACAATTTCCCTGAGATCTCATGCCTAGAAAATGGTAGAACTGTGTGTTTTTACTCATGATTTAATATCATTAAATGATATCACTTAAAATGTTAGTAAAGCATCAGATTGGAAATAAAGAAGTTTACAGTTTTGGGGATGTTGTAGAGGAGAACACTGTTCTTTAGAAGGAGAATACAAGACACAGAACAGAGGCACAGGACAAGAAACGTTGTAAAAGAGAACAGAAGACAGTGATTCAGAATGGAAAAAAAGAATAAAATATCGAAGCCAATTTTTAAAGTCTAGTCTTTTTTTTCTTTAAAATTTTTTTATTTAAAAATTCTTTTCTTGTATTTTCATCATATTATACTCCTTCCCCCATCTCCTATCAGATCTTCCCCACCTCTCCACTCACCCAACTTCGTGCCCTTTCTCACTTTCAAAAAAAAAACCAAATAAAAACAGAAAACAAATATCAAATCAAACAAATAAAACCAATTAAAAATGCCACCCTCCCCCACCAAAACTGAATGAAAAAATATGAAGTTCATTTTGTGTTGACCAACTCTTCCTGAGCATGGGGTCTGCCCTGGAGTGTGGTTGATGTGGTCAGAGAAACTCTATCAGAGAAAAGGAATTTTCCCTTTCCCAGGATCAATGTATCAAGTATCAATGTCAAGTAGCTTCTTGCTTTAGGGTGGGAATTATGTCCCCTTCGCCTTCTCCTCCCCTAGATGTGTCTGGTTTGAATCAGTACACGTGTTGTATGTGCTATCATAGTCTCTAAGAGTTCATATATATACTGGGCCTGTTGTATCCTCCCTCTTGAAATCATCTACCACTGCTGGCTCTTAAAATCTTTCTTTCTCTTCTTCTGCATAGATCCCTGAGCCTTAAGGTGTAGGGGTGGATATGTTGATGAAGGCATCTCGTTGGGCACCTACTCTTTGCATGTTATCCACTTTGAAGTCTCTTCATTAATTACCAGACAGTGAAGGGAGAAGCTTCTCTGATGAGGGTTGAGTGATACTCTGATCTATAGGTATACCAGTATGTCATTAGGAGTCACTTCATATCTATGTTCCTTTAGCAGAATAAACATTGTAGGTTTTCCCCAAGGGCCAATGACCTATCTAGTCTCAGCTTCTTGTCCAGTTTAGAAGTGTCAGTTATGGGTTCCATCTCATGGAGTGGGCCTTAAATCCATTTTTAATTCTTTTTTTTTGTCTTTTTTTTTTTATTTTGCAATACAATTCAGTTCTACATATCAGCCACGGATTCCCTTGTTCTCCCCCTCCCGCCCCCCTCACCTTCCCCCCAGCCCGCCCCCCATTCCCATCTCCTCCAGGACAAAGCCTCCCCCGCGGACTGAGATCAACCTGGTAGACTCAGTCCAGGCAGGTCCAGTCCCCTCCTCCCAGGCCGAGCCAAGCGATCCTGCATAGGCCCCAGGTTCCAAACAGCCAACTCATGCAATGAGCACAGGACCCGGTCCCACTGCCTGGATGCCTCCCAAACAGATCAGGCCAATCAACTGTCTCACCCATTCAGAGGGCCTGATCCAGTTGAGGACCCCTCAGCCATTGGTTCATAGTTCATGTGTTTCCATTTGTTTGGCTACTTAAATCCATTTTTAAACAGGGGTTTGATTATTCCCATTACATTTGTGCCACTATCACAAGAGTGTATCTTGTAAGTAGCTCACTGTTGTAAGCCACAGGGCTTGTAGCTGAATGATATGAATTATTATTTTTCTCCTCTGGCAGCATGCAACAATTTCTCTGTTCAAGACAAGAGAATGGAAAAACGCAGTTACATGAACATAGCTATTCACGCTTGAAGTTAAGGTTAGCAAGCCAGTAGGTTGGTGCACCCAATAAAGATATGAATTTACTAATGATGGATTCATTCTTTAGATTTTTATTAAAGTGCAGGGGGCTTTCTTTGGTCTCTCCCATCAGTTGTCATACGCTAGGTTTTTCTTTTGGATACTTAATAAGTAAAAGAATTCTCATAATACATATAAAGTATCATTATCATTATATATAGGTAGCCTCAGTCAATCACAGGGTAAAAATCCAAATGAGTTGTTTCTACTTTCATGATGTTCTGTTCTGTTGCTCTTGCTGTGGTTTGCTGATCACCTGGATTTAAATATCAACTTGTACTTCTCTGGTCTAATTTCTCCAACCACTGCTTACTAGAACATAAAGTGTGCTAGTCTTGTAAGCACCTCCTGGTACTCATGTCCTATGGCAGCCATACTTGTGGTTCTTGTAATAGCAGTTATGTCCTAGATATAACATGCTTACCCATTATACTGATGTCTTTTACAGACACTGCCTCTTTGGGAGCCAGGACCGGTGAGGATGAACTTACAGAGCAGCAGTTGAGGGCAACCTCAGGTAATTATATCTATTCCTCTCATAAATTAGCCTTGTCCTAAATAAGCTGCACATGTCATTCCCATAATTTATGGAAACAACGTGCCACAGAACTGCTTTAATCAGTTCTTTATACAGATAAATTAAAAGCATGATTAAGCATATTCAATATTTAGAAACATTTAAGTGGATTTAATTTGTAGAGCAGTTTCAGGTTCTCAGCAAAACTGAAAGGTGTGGATTTTGCTAGCCATTGTTATATTGTTTGTATATCATTGTTATATCATTTGTATACCATTGTTATCATCCCACAGTATGGGTAAGGCATAAGGGGCCCCTTCTGTGCAATAATATTTCCATGCAAATAAGAATGAAAAAACATTCAGAATCAGATAACTGTGGTAAAGGATATGAAGTAGGTGATCTGTAGAACAGAGCGTTTACCATAGAGTCTTCTCATAAATGGCACGAGTACCACCTCAGATATTGTAAGAATAAAACTTCTGAGCTGATTGTTTGGTTTGAATACCAGTTGGAGTGCTCATCCCTGTAGATTCTTTGTTTAGTCTTGGGATGTGGATACTCCCCTTTCCTGTTAGCATAGCTGTTTGTTGTTGCTGTGCTTTTTCCAGTCTTGTTTAGGCAGCCATATTGCTGAGGCATCATGAGTAGCTTTCCTGTCATTTCTGAATACACATCCTCACAGCAGATTTCCTGCTCCTCTGTCTCTTACAATCTATTCATACCCTTTTCTTTGATGTTTCCTGAGCCTTAGGCACAGGAGTTACGTTGCAGATGTATCTATTAGGGATAAGCATGCCAGGGTCAGTTTTTCTCTGCATTTTGACCAGTTGGAGTTTTCTATAATGCTCTCCAAGTAATCATATGCATACAAGCAATACCAAATGGACTCATCAGGTTCCATTTATATATTTATGCATATTATATGTAACAATAAAAGTGAAAACAAAAGGCCATGATTTGAGAGGGAACAAGGCAGAAGATGGTTGGAGGGAGGAAAGGGGAGAGTAATTTGATGCAATTATATTTTAACTAAAATATTTACCTAGTAAGTTCCATATCAGGTAAATAAATTGACTATGTTCAGTTAAAAAAAAAGAATGCAAATTCTTGAATCTCACTCCAGACCTACAAATCAAAAGCACTATGTATGAAATCGGGCAGATGATAATGGTTGTTGGCAGTCTCAAGACCTTATCATTTGAGCAAAAGGTGAGGAACTTCTTTAGAAGCAGTGGTGAGCATTCAGTGAGGAAGTGACTGATGAGATATGTCCTGAATAATGAAAATTGGAAGCTATGAAAAAAACCTGGGAGAATACTTCCCGACGAAGATGGGGAAAGGTTGGCTTCATTACAAGAGGCGAAATAAAGCTAACACGGGGGAAAGTTAAGAGTGAGGGAGACAGAAGTGTAAGATACACCCTAAAGTAGGCATAATCTAACCCGTTGAGTCATAGTAAGGATGAGTTAGCATAAGCAAAATAGTAAAATGCAAAAGTTCAAGCAATAAAAGAGATGGACTTTATTTAGAATGTAGTAATCACTAAATGTGAGAAGAGACAGGATTTGCTGATGATAGGTTGAGGATCTGTGCATGAGAGAAAAAAAATCAGATATTATTTGTGGTTGATGTTCACACCACAAATTGAATTGGTGAAGACGGGACAAAATAGAATAAGGTTTGCTAAGCATGATGAGTCCTGACCTGGAACATTAAGTTTGATGTATATTTTAGACATCTGTGTAGAAGGGGATAATTTAATGCCATGTGTTTTAATGAGTTTAACTAAAGAGATGACACAGATAGAGAAGGTGGCTGGAGGTATTCCAGTATTTAGATGTTGTACAATTGTGGAGGTTCCAACGCAGGGGATAGGTGGAACTTTCAGAGAGGTACACCACAGCCCCCAACAGTGAAGTCCACAAGAACCATATTTTCAAGAAAGGGGAAATTCACATCTACTGAACAAGAAGTGGGCTGTGTTTTCACTGGTCACTGTGAGAAGAGTGTTTGGTGTGAATACAAGTCAAGCTTCTATTTTTGGTACGTTATTTTTTAAAAGAAAGAGAAGTAATAGATGTGACTCAGCAGAAAGAAAATTTAAAAGAAAATAAACAGAAATTGAGAACACATTACTGAAGCAAATGTCCGTTTTAAATTTTATTGAGGGGAAATAGAACTGGGGAATGTGTAAACTTCTTTTTCTTCCCTAGATTTCCTAAGTTAATTCAGTTTCTAGTCAGCATGCCTTATTGTCTGCCATATTCCAGATACTACTCCAAGTGCTTTAAGCATATGTTTGCTTAAATATTTATGCATATATAAATATATATTATATATTTAATTCTCTACTCTCATAAAATATTTACCTGTTAGTGTAAATAGATATTATACAACCAATTTCAACATATAATGTTATTTAACATCAACACGCTGAAAGAAAATCATGAATCCACCCAGAAACATTAATTTTCATTCAAATCTCAAGAAACATTTGTTGGAGAAGGAAACAATGAATAATACTAGTGATAATAGAACACTCATCTTTAAATACATAGTTTGTGTACGAATCACTTTTAATTGATTTTACACATCAACACATAAGAAACGTATGAAGTGGTTATTTTTAATTGATTTTCCCACATGTTGAAATTGATATTTTCTGAGCTAGACTCACAGGAAAAGGGGGAGTTATCCAGTCAAAAAAATGTATTGGATCAGATAACGATACACAAGAGGACATAAAGGGGAGGAATGGCCACTACAAACAACACTTACAGGATGTAACCTGGATCAGCAACATCACCTGAACAGAACATTATTACAGACACCATAGTCAGGCATTCATCACTCAAGGCTAAACCTACTTAAATTAGGAGTTTTACAGTTGGGCTCAACAATGTGTGTTTCAAACATCTTCTAGGTTCTTCTGATACCTGGAACTCTGAGAACACAGTTTCCAAGCTGTTTATTAAAGATAATTTAAAGAAAGATGAGTCTGTGACATAGATTGGGACAAGGTGTTGGGAAGGTGTCCTTGCTATGCACAAAAGAGTGAGATTTTTCTCTGTAGGTAATGAAGGCCACAGGAGGTGGATGCTGAGAAGGACAGTTAGAAGTAGGCACATCAGATAGAGAATAGAGTTGAAAGAGAAGAGACTGGACAAGGAGGCCATAGAGGAGTCAAAGAGTGAATTCTCACACAATTATGTGTGTCATCAAATGGAGATGCTCACCACATGAAACTGAAGATGTTTGAGTTACTATCTGTCCTCTACTTCTTCACATGTTTTAAAAAGTATGTAACGTGTCTCACTCTTACGGTTCGTCTTGTAAAAGTAAGTGGAGAGTGATCATTAGGTTAGGAAGAGTAGAAGGAAAGGTTAGATAACAGATTGTTAAAATCAATTAGACAGGAGAAGTAAGTTCTAATGTTCTACAGCACAGCAATGGGACCATCATTTATAACATTTTGTTTTATTTTATGGAGAACTCGGACAGGAGTTCCCAGCACACACAGAATTGTAAATACTTACAGAGACAGAAACTCTAATTAAGCTGATTTTTATCACTGTACATTACACATGCATAAACTATCCTGTTATTCAAAACACCACACTATATCCTATGGATATGTACAAGTATCACATGCCAATTAAAAATGAAGTGTGCAAGTCTGGCTCAGCAGCTAAAAGTACTCAATGCTGTTGCAGAACACCCAGGTTAAGTTCCCAAACCCTCATAGCCACTCACAACCATCTGCAGCTCCAGTTCCAAGAGATCAAATGCCATGTTCTGACCTCTACAGGCTTCTGCACTCATGTAGTGCACATGCATAAATTCAGGCACAGCACACACACACACACACACACACACACACACACACACACACACCTACGTACAAAGAGAAATAAATGACTTGTACGATTAAATACTAAAAACAGGGTATGCTCATGCCAATTGCTATGTGCCCTGACTCATATATATGCTTAGAAAATGTATATTATAAATTGTAGGATAAATTGATAGTGGTTTTCCATTTTTTTTATAATTAAATGAAAATATTCTAAGCTAATCACTCAAAACCTTTTAAATCCATTTGATGTGTAGGTGTGAAGGAGCCTGTGATCACCATTTCAGGCATGTTTAAAATGCTTGGCAAAATTAATTATACAATGCCTCTGCAATACTTCTATAATAGTAGAATACAGCATTTCCTTCTCCTTCTAGTCTCTGGAAACATTTAAAAATGAAAATACCACTTCTTTTTCCTGAAAATTGGGAAGTTCTAGAGGAAACCAACTCATATTTTAAGCTAAAGCACACACACACACACATACACACACACACACACGTACATATATATATATATATATATATATACACACTATAATGTTTAAATGTAAATGAATATTTTATTTCCCATATTCTTTGTTGTTAAAGGAGATTGAAAGTACATATGCTGTAAATACAGCGGTGCTATGGAAAGCTGTAATACTCTTTATTGCTATTGTATGTAATACAGTAGGGTCTTAACAAAAATAACTGCTTTAGCATGTTTGTTTTAGAATTTCATATAAAGTGTTTGTTCTCCTTTGTTCTATGGTGCTCTCTTAATGCATTAACATGTTGTCTATAATTTTCCTAGAAGACACTTTATATTGTATGACATTTTTCCAATTGAGGAAATTTGGTATTTAAGCTAGAATGCAACCACTCCTCCTCATCCAAAATCCTAGACAGGTTTGTTAGAGAAAGTGGTTTCTTCACATTACTTTTGACTCTAAAGCCTATTTATATAATGAATGTCAAATTTATTTCTAAAGCTCTCTTTGAGAATGAAAGTGACCTTTTATTCTGGCTTATATAGAATTTTATGGTGTGGAGAAATTACCTTGTGATTATTTTTTGCATGATTAAAAATTTGCAAAGTTCTTATGGCTCCAAAGAGCCTACCTGTAATAAACAGCTTTTGCCTTCTAAACCACAAAACGGGTCTGAATTGCTTGAGCATTAGAGCTAATTGCCTGCCTACTTCAAAGGAAGAGCTGAAAAGAGAGAGGGGGAGAAAAAAAAACCCTCCCAGAAGCAGGGGCAGGGCAGGCGAATCCACCACTCAGGGCTCTGAGCTGTGGCTTGGAGAAGCCAGGCAAAGTTATGGCCTCAGAACTGCTGTTTGCCATTAAGTTGATGGGGAGCGTCTATCCCACAATCTTTCCCTGCTGCGGACACAGAGTCTTTGTTCACATTCAGATTTCTCAAACTGCTGCCGGGGTCAGGCTGAGGTCAGACACCGCAGTGATGTATAGAAGAACATGTCTGGGAATTTCTCTCACACTTGAAACACATACCAGAAAATGAAGAAGAGGAACTTACAAAAATCTGTCTGATGAGACCCAGATTATACTGTAGCCTGCCTTTTAGTGCCTTCATAATTTTTTTTTCCTTTTCCTGACACACAATGTTTTATTAATGGGAGTTGCGATAGCCCTTACAATTCTGTGTCCCCTAGAGATAAGGCCACTCAGTAGCACTCTGACACTTCATTTTCTAGCCCTGGGGGGAAGGTCCAGTAAATCTACTCAAAGAAGTCTTGCATCCTTCCTCAGGATGAGTTGAAAATTGTCATGAGCCTGGCACTAGATATCATGTCACATGTGCATGTGGCGTTGGCAGGGACACAGCCTAATCTGGTCATGATCTCAGCCGCCCAGTTCTTGAAGCCCTCTCAGGCACCATAGCCACAGCCTAGCCAGCTGCTGTGAAGAGAGACAGATGTGGGAGGTGGGTGGCGTGATCACTGATTATCATCAATAGGGGAAAGCATTATACAGCTACCAAACACTGAGGGTCTGTCTTCTTAAAATGAAATTTCCATGCATCTCTGACCAAAGTGGCACCTTCCCAGAACATTAGATTGCCTTACCAAGGCTCTTCCCTCTGCGTACAAAGTGCCAAACTGGAATAAATGCATTCATATTACCGTATCTTGGAAGACTCTCAATTGAACCCCACTCTTATTTTGAATGTATTAAATGTCCTGTTTTTTCCTTTTTGCTTACACAGTTGCAGAGCATGGCTGAAAACTGAACCACTAAATAGATTTTTTTTTTTTTTTGTGCTCAGCTGCTACCATATGACAGTGGATATTTCATTCTGCTGCCAGAATGTTATTAATAAAACATGGGGTGTGGAGAGGGCCACGATTTCCCCTTTCAATCACTATAGCATTTGCAATGAAAATTTTATTCAGTGTGTAATTTTCAGTGAATGCTTGACACTTGAAATGTCCGCAGCAGCATTTTGTATGGTTATTGAAGGGTTAATTGTATCATGTTCTCTGCATAAAAGCTCTGCTTATCAAAAGCAAATAGAAGAGTGTATGCAAATGTGTTCTGATGACCTTTTGCCTTTCCAGGGTTAATTTATATGGTCATTAAAGATTTTATGAAATTGTGCGGCCTGGTGCTTCAAATCCCATTTTACCTTCTTCTCCTAATTTATGTAATTCCTACCTGAACTGGGGAATATGGCTTTTATTTTTGTGCTGCAATGAAAACAGCATGCCATGCTGTGGGGAGTTGTGAGCCTGGTTATCTGGCATTACTCAGATTGCTAAAAATTCATTAAAATGTGACATCAGCACACTGAGAGACAAATGATCGCAGGATGAAAGAGAACAGTGGGCCTTTCACGGATTAGTGCCGCACAGCCCCAGCATAGAGGCTAACTGCGTAAACAGATTAACCCACCAGCAGTGGCATAGCTGAGATTTACAGAATAATTAAGTAGGTTTGAGTTACTCTGAGGATTTCCATGTAATCTAGCTGGTGTGATCCTGTGAATGAGGTGTTGGGTGGTGCTGTTGTCTTACAAGTACCTCGTTATGTCAAAGCCCTGTGTAGCTTCCCTTTACAAGCAAATCCCCAGTGGAGCTGAAGTTTGGCTATCTTATCTAAGCAAATCTTAAGGAACCCATCCAAAATTTGGAGTCGAAGTACAGGAAGAACACCCGTCCTTTATATAAACCATTGTTCCCATTTGATCTCACTGAGAATTTCTTCTGTGTGTCTGGTTTGCTCAAATGCCCACGCTCCAACTCCATGAAAAGTTCTACCATTGAACTTATTATAGTCACCTTCCACCTATTTCCCCCCTATCTTTTGCAGGTTAAACTATAGTAAAAAATGATTTATTACATTCTAATAACTTATATTTCTCTCCAAGTATAAAGATGCCATACTTTTGAATAAAAATTTGCATTCAGATGGTCTCAGTTTGTTCTGTTGTAGACTTCTGCATCAGTGGGCATTTTTTTTTTTAAGTAGGAAGATGTGTAGACAATTCATAGATAGAATTCAAAGATAAACTGGGTGATAAAGATCACCCAGTTATATTAGTGGACATTTTCTGAGCTTATCAATTCTTCTCACTGGTCCATTTTCTTCACAGAAGAACAGAGTGATGAGGCAGGAGGAGCTCTGAAGCCTACTGCAGTGACTGAGGATGAGGAGACAGAGACACAGAGAGACAATAGTGAAGGCAAAAACTCTAATAAAGACCCTGGTAAGCAGCTAGACTCTCCCCTTTTTCATTTTCCTATACCCATCCATTCCCTGAAGCCAACCTTCCCTTCACTGCTTCCCCCAACGAAGCTCATTAAATGCTTTTATTCATTTTAAACTGTCTGAACATTCCCACTACTATTCATGGTGTGTGCATTTTGCATGTGATTTCTATCAGTAGCCTCCCATTGACCTATTTTTAATCATAACCATCTGACAGAATAGATGTGGATAAGTTGAAGAATATTACAGGATGACTAGTGAGATTATTTTTTAATCAAATCAGTTTGTGTGCTTGTAATTTTTTAAGCGCCTTTCATTAATCTTAGCTATACTTGTGATTCCTCTGATGGCATATTAATTTTTCATAAGCTCAGGATTAGATATCACTTGAATTTTATCATTCAATCACATGCACCCTCCCACACCATGTAACCCTAAAAATAAATGCTCCCTTCTCTCTCTCTCTCTCTCTCTCTCTCTCTCTCTCTCTCTCTCTCTCTCTCTCTCCCAACTTACACTCAGGAATTTGCCCTTTTTAAGGGCATCTATTTGAGGCATTTCAAACAAAATCCAGTGGAAAAGTTTACAGATGATTCGGCCTAAGGAGGAGGAAATATCATTGAAAAGGGATTAGGTGCTGGGTAATTTTGATCTTCCAGAATAGACAAATCCCAGTAATGAAAGCTACTGTCTTTGAAAACAAACCTTCATGTCATGACATTTACTTGTGCACAAACAAACCCCAGGCCAGCATCTGGTGTGGATACCTATGGCTTTTTCTGTGTTTGGTTTGGCAAATATATGGCTTCATCCGTGCTTTGTATGTATGAGATGGAAATCTGTGGTCGCGATGAATATTACATTGGCCACTTTTGCTGCACGCTATACCTAGTTTTATTATGTTGGACTCATTGAAGCAGAAGAAGTGCTGAAACGGGTTCAAGCCTATTAGTCTCAGGTAGTCATCTATCTTTTCCCTGAATTCCACTGACAGCCGCATATAAAGAGCCTTGTGTTCAGTAGAAAGATACAGGAATGCACAAAATTCATCATTTTTTTTTGCATACGAGTTTCTTTAACTATCCCATACTTGTAACTCAGCCTTTACATGCCTAAATTTTACATTTCCTTCAAAAGGTATATGAAGGGTTCTTTCTTCCTTCTCAAACTATTCAATGGTAAATTTCTCACAACAGTCCAGTGAGAAAAGCATTGTTGCTATTTGCTTCTAGGACATAGTGTCAAGCATATGATTCTAAAGAGATTTAAGCAAGAGGACCCAAGGTTAATTTTGCGCCTAAAGCAGAACTTCTGAAAAGATGCCATAGCAGCATAGGAGGAGGTGGACTCCTGAGGCAAATGACATAGAATTTGAAGTACCTAATGTCAGGGGTAGCCCCATGGAGATCTCATTTGAAAAAAGACTGAAAAGAGCAAGGTAGCCAGTTTATGCCATCTCAGACAGACCTCATCGAGATGAGTAGCTTTCCAGTTTGTGGATGGTTTTTGATTCACTTGTACTAGAGCAGATTGCAAAGCAGTTCCCTTTTGTTCATCAGAGGAGCATATAAAACACAGAGATATCACAGCAGGGTTCACTGAGTGCTCATAGATGGAGAACATGAAGCTTGATATTAAACATCTATTGTCTAGGACCTTGCCAAGGATGGATTGTGGGAGTCTTTTTGAAAATGAATCCCACATTACTGTTGAGCAACACACCAGATACAAGAGCGCTGTCTTCACAGGGCAGTTTACTGCTTGCTCTGCATGAGTCGTGGGCTCAATTGCTCCCTAACTGCCCAATGAGTTATTGTTCTTCTTGGAGTTCCTAATTGTGCCGTATAGACAAGATTGGGGTATATGGAAAGGCAGATCATTGCTTAATGGCAGTTTTTTAAAATAAATGTTATCCCTGTAAAAATGCATCCCCAGGTACATACAGAGAGTTGAAAATGAGCTCTAACCAAGAGCCAACTAAAAGCAAATGTTGAGATGCAAATATTTAGCTTTGAAACCTTGCAGCCTTTAAGACAGCTCTTGTTACTTAAAACTAACACGAACTTTAAACAGAGTTCTGAGCTTTCTGAATTGAATCTTACCGGATTGAAAATTCATTCCATGATTGTTGTTCTATGTAAAAGTGTATATAATGATTAGATAACCTCTTATTTATATTCTTTTGTTCTTCTACCAGATATAATTGCCAAAAGAATGAGAGCAAACTTACAAAGTAATTGCTATGTTTGTATGGTAGATGGGAAAATAGATTGACCCCACTTTAACCTCAAAATTTTTTAGGCAAGGAGGAATTAGGACATGTCTGGAGCAGTGTGTTGGAAAGCTGCTGTGTTCTGTTGCTAACATTAATCTGAAGGACTAGAGCTTTCAAAGTGAGACTTGGCAATATGCAAGTTATATTTGCTGAATATTCATTCATAATAGAAAAGCTTCCTAATGCCTCATTTATATTGTCATTTAAATCTAGTGCCACTTTAGATTAATTATAATCCAAATTATAGCTCAGTGCAGTACAAGAATTAATATAAAGTTTATCCAGATTAATACATTTGCATTGAAAATGTAATATGTCTCTGCCATGGCTAAGGGGACCACTTTTTAATAAGGGAGTAAACATGAAGAAAGATGGAAATTAACCTTCATTATTGCAATTAAAATTATCCTTCCATTCTAGTCTCATTAGGAAGAATACTGTATTGGTAATTATAATTTTGAATTACTTGAGTTAAACAACATCTGTTATATCTGAGTTTTAAAGTATTCAAACTTTATCAAATACAGATATTTGTAAATAATAACTCAGTATTTTGATTTATTGTTTTTCAAGGTTCACTGTAACATGTGTGTTATTGGATTTTCCGGACTTGTTATGAATATAAACCATTTTCAGCCTTCTGTGTTTTAGAGATTGAGAATTAAGTAGGCGGCATCTGAATTGAAGTGAATTATGTCATTTTTATATTAGCAATCTCTTGCAAGTTAAATAATCCTGTAACTGACAGATAATCATTGGCTCATGTATTTGGCAGTGCTTATTTGTAATTAGACTTCATTTTTTAGTTAAAATTCATTAAAATGACATGGTTCTTTGAGAATATTGTGGTGTCCTTAATGATACAAAATAAATTATGATCTCATTTCAAATTTTTTTCTGCTCCAGGGTAACAAACAGGCTTTATTTCAAATGAAGTTGCACATATAAACTATGAGTAATCACAAAATTTAATCAAAAGCTTTCCTAAAATTAATTGGCCTTATTTAATACAAGGCATTTTTTTTTTCTAGCATAACACAATTCAGATAAAAGACTTTGGATTTGATTTCCTATAATTTACCAGCCATGCTTCAGTATTAAATTTGATATAAATATAAACATAAAAGAATATATGAAATTATATCTATATCTATATCTATCTATCTATCTATCTATCTATCTATCTATCTATCTATCTATCTATCTATCTATGTATCACCTATCTAGGTCACCTTGAAGACTGGCCTCATACTCAAAAATCTGTTTGTCTTGTTACTGAATCTTGACATTCTTGCCTTCTATTATTATCAAGTATCACTAAATTAATGAGTATGGATGAGCATAAAAGTGAAAACAGTATATCACTTACATACACAGAGTTTATTATGCCAAACATTTACTCCAGTGAACAGGCTTAGCAAAATGGTTTACACCTTCAAACTGTTACCCATCCTTTATAGTATCCTTTACCTATGTTCATGGAACTGAATTAACGGCTGAATATTTAATGGAATTAGAAGTATCTAGAAAGTTAATTTTACTTCTGATGTCCCAAGAGGCTTAAAAACAACAAATTGTGGGAATTATTTTTCAACTTATGTCTGACAGTCTTGAATAGTACAAGAAATTTAGTCAAGTTGTTATTTGATCTTGTCCATTAAAGAATATAAGGGAATATGACATGGTATTACTCTCTTCAGGAAACATTGTTACTCATTAATGAAAATTTTTAAAGAAAAGTCAATCAAGAGAAGACAACTGATAGACACTTGTTACTTTAAACGACAATCATTTTGTACAATTTGGTCTGACACATTAAATAGCTAATTGTATTGGCAAGTATTATGTTCAACATTGTTTTTCTTAAATGATTTAGTGCTTTAAAAGTGACAGCACAGAGTACATGCTTTATTTGTTTTGAGAAATAAAAATAAATTTTGATCCCACAATTGTGAGAAAACATTCCAGTTTGGGAAATATCATTGGACATCAAATACTTGAATATTATTAATCAATATAATGAGAGTTAAGTCATTTTTCAAATTTAAGTTCATTCATACACAAATGTTACTACTTTTTAAATAAGTAGAACATATTTAAAATTTCTCTAAGAATGAAGTAAGTATAGTTCGGCCACTTCAAATAAAATTAAGGAAGCAGTATCCAACATAGTATGTGAGACACCAACCATTATGCCATAATGACCACAAGCACCAAAGAAATACAATCATGATCATCTTGTTTAAATATATCCTGTTTTAATTTTGGTCTCTTAAGAATTACTCCCATACATTTCATTTTCTTCCTGAATTTTAAATGTATGAAGCATTTATATGCTCTGAAACATTCATTCATCTCCACCTAGGGTAGAAATGGAATGAGATTTTTTTTTTGTTCTATCTTTTTTACTTTTTCATTTTGACTTGTTTCTATAACATCCTTGACCTCATTTTTAAATTAAAACTGGGTTATTTTGTAATAAGGTGCAATTTGTTCATTTATAGGAACCGTATGTGGATTGAAAAAAAAATCAAGATAAATCTTCATGTGCAGCATACAGGCAGATTGCCCTGGACTGTGTATCTACGCGGGGTCTGATAGCAATCAATGGTTTAGCTCCACTGCATCTCAAGATGTATTTGCACCCAGTTGTCCAGTGATAGTGTCCTCACCCTGGAAATAATTTAGTTGCAAATTGACTGGAAGATGGTGAAAATTGAAAGTTAAAATTAGAAATACTCATAATAAACAGCAGAAAAAAGGTCAGATGATGCCGTGCTATGATGAGATTGGAATGGCTGGTAAATGAGGTTTTGTGTTTGTCGTGAGATGTATGTGACATGCCTACCCGATGTCGCTGTAATATCCAGCCTCGAAGAGGAGATTACCAGGCAAATTGATGCTGGGGAGAATTTTCTGTTAGATTGGAAAATTAGAATTGTGCTCCCTCCCCCCTAGATGTGTGTGAAGTTCCTACACATTAATACTGCTCAACTAGGCAAAATTTTAATCATCATTAACGCAAATATTTGGATTAAACTCATAAAACAATTGTCTTCTTGAGATTCCTGCTGTAATGTTATATGCCTAGCCATCTTCTGAAACCCCTGTGTCACCTACCCAAATCACCAATAGCAGAAATGAATGAGATACTCAATTTTAAAATATGAAAATCTCTAAATCCCATCACAACATAAACATATTATTGCTTTAGTTTCTGAATTATAACTGATCCGCTCTCCTCAGGATTTTGAAATCTTCTCAGGACTTATGAGTTTAGAAAAGAGATAGGTCATTGTACATGAGAGAAAATAACGATTTTCTAAGTCAGTATTTGTGAATGGGAGTTGATTTGCTTTAATGTGATAAAGGCATACTGAGACACCAGAGAACACATGTTATTGATGAAACTTTCAAGGCCATCTAGGGTTATCTAAACAGAAGACAGGAGGATGGTTTAAAATAGATGTGCAAAGTCCACTCAGTGGACAGAAAGAAGAGTGCTTTTTGTGTTTTGAGATTAGCATCATTTAAAAGTGCTTGTCTGGTTTTCATTGTGTTTGATCCAGTAGATTGAGCGTCACAGCTGTTTTATTTACCATGATTGTAATACTGCATTTATAAATTGAGTTGTTCTGTCCTTTTTGGGAATTAGGAATAATCACCCCAGAGAAGGAGCTGAAAGTCAGTGTGGCAGGGGGCACACAGCCGCTCCTGCTTGGGAAGGAAGAGGATGCAGGAACAAAAAGGGCAAAACCTACAGAGGACAATAAGTTTTGTCATGAACAGGTAAATATGTGGTTTTCCCTTGGTGCATGAATCGGTTCCTTTTGGCGTGTTTCTAGGTTCCTAGTTATTTTTGAACCCACAGGTGTGTGCACTGTTGAAATGCACCTAGACATTGAAACTGGTACTAGTGTGGCCTCTTGATCTTACACCTCACCATCTGAAGTTGTCAGATTCTATCAGCTGGTAATGGTCATGTTTATTCCATCTTTTCCAGTTCTACCAGTGTCCTTATTGCAACTACAATAGTAGGGACCAAAGTCGGATCCAGATGCATGTCCTGTCACAGCACTCTGTACAGCCAGTCATCTGCTGTCCCCTCTGCCAGGATGTCCTCAGCAACAAAATGCACCTCCAGCTGCATCTGACCCATTTGCACAGTGTGTCTCCAGACTGTGTGGAGAAACTGCTTATGACAGTAAGGATGCTGAAGGCTGATGCTGAACTTAGGGGATCCGTGTTGTTATCAATATACATCTGTAATTATGGGCTCATAGAAATCCATTTCTTCTGAGCTACTTGGAGGTCTTTATTGACTGTGCTATAGAAATCACAGTGGAGACCCATTTATGGTCTTTCTTGCTTGGAGAAAAAATATGATATTAAGTATGGCTTAATTAAGGACGTTTTGTGGTTCTTTTTGTAACAGTGATGTGACTCTTGTGGGTACCTTTAGCTTAAAAGTTTCTTGGTTATCATTAGTCCGCCAAAAACCTCTAGGTCATAGCATTAAAAGAAGAATATAGGACTATAAGAACATTGAAGTGGTGGATGTCTCTGTTTGGGTTAGAAAAATGTAAGTGGGATCTCTAGCCATATCTATGTCTATATCTATATCTGCATCTGTATCTTCATCTATATATCTGTGTGCATGTGTATTCCAGTATACATAAATATTCACGCACCTATATTCCAGTATACACATATATTCAAATATATGTTCAATGATTTCCAGATCACATTTAACACAGATCCCTTTGGTATTCAAAGGTGCCTGTCCCTGATGTAATGATGCCAAACAGTATGCTACTGCCAGCAGCCGCCCCTGAGAAATCAGAGCGGGACCCACCTGCAGCCATGTCAGCAGAGGGTTCTGGAAAATATTCAGGTATGCTTGCCTGTAATGATACTGCATGGACAAAATTTTCAGAACTGGCCAGTGAGGGTGCACCAGAATTATCCTTTGAGGGTTTACAATGAATATTCTATTTGCATCATTCCCATATTCTCTTCCTCTCCAGCTCCTCCTGTATCCCTTCCACTTCTTAATTATTATTGTTTTATACACACACACACACACACACACACACACACACACACACACACACACACACGAGCAGAGCTTGCTGAGTCCATTTAGTGTTGCCCATATGTACATGTGTTTATAGCTGACTACCTGGAACTGGGATTGAACCACCTATCAGGGTGTTCATTCTTGGAGAAAAACTGAATCTCTCTCTCCACAATCATTTATTGTCTGTAGCTCTCCATCTTGAGGTTAGGATATTCCTCTTGTGAGACTCCCCCATCCTCAAAGACGTTTTTAGTGCCACAAAAGAAAAACGACATAGGGTACTGTCCAGAGCTTTATTTTCTAAGACCTTCTCGCCATGACTATTTCTTCCCATCCTAAGAGAATCCTAGTGAGAGATGGCCAAGAACATCCTAAGTATTCTAATTAAAAAACACCAAGTTCATGGCCCTTAGTAAAGTGCTTATTACAGTACACTGTGGTTACCCTTGACTTGTATTCTTCTCTACCCTTAAATTCCTTCAGGTCAGGAATGATTTCCTGTTCATCTTCTTAGGGACACCTGACATAATGTTTGCAGTAACCCGTTAATAACAGTTCTATGCAGATTCAATTAAGCAGACATCATTACTGGCTCCCACTTACACACTTACTGACATTCGAGGGGTCGGTGTTCTTACGGTGGTAAGATATGCTTTTGCTTTCTCTTAACAGGTGAAAGCCCAGTGGATGACAAAAGTATTGCAGGTCTTGAGGATTCAAAGGCGGGTGTGGAACTAAAGAGCGAGGAGCAGAAACCAGCAAAGGAGCCCTTGGAGGTGTCAGAATGGAATAAAAACAGCAGCAAGGATGCGAAAATCCCAGACACTCTGCAAGAGCAGCTGAGCGAACAACAAAAAAGGCAGCCCTTATCAGTTTCTGACCGACATGTTTATAAGTATCGTTGTAATCACTGTAGCTTGGCTTTTAAAACTATGCAGAAGCTTCAGATACATTCCCAGTATCATGCCATTCGGGCTGCTACAATGTGTAACCTCTGCCAGCGGAGTTTCCGAACATTCCAGGCTTTAAAGAAACACTTGGAAGCAGGCCACCCCGAACTGAGCGAGGCTGAACTTCAGCAGCTGTATGCCTCCTTGCCAATGAATGGCGAACTCTGGGCAGAGAGTGAAACGATGCCCCAGGATGACCACGGCCTAGATCAGGAAATGGAGAGAGAGTATGAGGTGGACCACGAAGGGAAGGCAAGTCCTGTAGGAAGTGACAGTAGCTCTATTCCAGATGACCTGGGCTCTGAACCAAAGCGGACCTTACCTTTTAGAAAAGGACCCAATTTTACAATGGAAAAATTCCTTGATCCATCTCGTCCTTATAAATGTACAGTGTGTAAAGAGTCATTCACCCAAAAGAACATTCTCTTGGTCCATTATAACTCAGTGTCTCACTTGCACAAATTAAAAAAGGTTCTGCAAGAAGCATCCAGTCCTGTCCCCCAGGAAAACAGCGGCAGCAGCACAGATAACAAGCCGTACAAGTGCAGCACGTGCAGTGTTGCCTACAGCCAAAGCTCGACCTTGGAGATCCACATGAGGTCCGTGCTCCACCAGACAAAGGCCAGGGCCGCAAAACTGGAGCCAAGTGGGCACCTGACTGGTGGGCACAGCATCACAGCCAATGTCAATAGCCCTGGCCAAGGGATGTTAGAGTCCATGAGCTCAGCTTCAGTCAACAACAAAGATGTTACCCACTTAGATGCCAAAGAATTAAATAAAAAGCAAACTCCCGAATTAATCCCTGCTCAACCTCCCCATCATCCACCACCGCGGTCACCAGCACAAATCCAGATGCAGCTTCAGCATGAGTTGCAGCAACAGGCTGCGTTCTTTCAGCCACAGTTTCTAAATCCCGCTTTTTTGCCTCACTTTCCAATGACCCCAGAGGCACTGCTCCAGTTTCAGCAACCCCAGTTTCTCTTTCCATTCTACATACCTGGGGCAGAATTTAGCTTGGGGCCAGATCTGGGCTTGCCCAGCTCCGCCACCTTTGGGATGCCAGGTATGACAGGAATGGCTGGTTCCTTGCTTGAAGATCTGAAGCAACAGATTCAGACACAGCATCACGTTGGCCAAACGCAGCTTCAACTTCTACAACAACAAGCACAGCAGTATCAAGCTGCCCAGCCCCAGCTGCAACCGCAAAATCAGCAGCCGCCCCCACCACAGCAGCAGCCGCCCCAACAGCAGCCGAGCAAAATGTTGAAACAGGAGCAAGGCAACCTGGCAAGTACAGAGTGCCAGCTCATGAAGGACATGCCATCTTACAAGGAGGCGGAAGAGGTGACTGAAAAGCAAGAAAAACCAAAGCAAGAATTTACAAGTGATAGCGAAGGATTCAAAGACAGCAAAGACATAAAGAAGCAAAAATCTTTAGAACCCTGTATTCCTCCACCCCGAATAGCCTCAGGGGCCAGGGGAAACGCAGCCAAAGCTTTACTGGAGAACTTCGGATTTGAACTGGTCATTCAGTATAATGAGAACAGGCAGAAGGTCCAGAAGAAAGGCAAAATCGGAGAGGGCGAAAACTCTGACAAGCTGGAGTGTGGAACGTGTGGTAAATTGTTCTCGAATGTTCTAATTTTAAAGAGTCACCAAGAACATGTGCATGGGCAATTTTTCCCATATGGAGCACTAGAGAAATTTGCTCGCCAATACAGGGAGGCCTATGACAAGCTTTATCCAATTTCTCCTTCCTCCCCAGAAACACCACCGCCTCCGCCTCCACCTCCTCCCCTGCCACCGGCACCTCCACAGCCTTCTACTCTGGGGCCTGTGAAAATCCCAAACACAGTCTCTGCTCCTCTGCAAGCTCCACCACCGACTCCTCCACCACCTCCACCTCCTCCTCCTCCTCCACCCCCTCCTCCACCCCCTCCCCCTACTGCACCCCCACAGGTCCAACTGCCTGTTTCTCTGGATCTCCCCCTCTTTCCCTCCATTATGATGCAGCCAGTCCAGCACCCTGCACTTCCTCCTCAGCTCGCCCTGCAGCTGCCGCAGATGGACACCCTCTCTGCAGATCTCACTCAGCTTTGCCAGCAGCAGCTGGGGCTAGACCCCAGCTTCTTAAGGCACTCCCAATTCAAACGGCCACGGACCCGGATTACAGACGATCAACTAAAAATCCTGAGAGCTTACTTTGACATCAATAATTCTCCCAGCGAAGAACAGATCCAAGAAATGGCTGAGAAATCTGGCCTCTCTCAAAAAGTCATCAAACACTGGTTCCGAAACACACTCTTTAAGGAGCGACAGAGAAACAAGGATTCTCCATACAACTTCAGTAACCCTCCCATAACTGTATTAGAAGATATCAGAATTGAGCCGCAACCCACATCATTAGAACATTACAAATCAGATGCCTCCTTCAGCAAGAGGTCATCCAGAACAAGGTTTACGGACTACCAGCTTAGGGTTCTGCAAGACTTTTTTGACACAAACGCTTACCCAAAAGATGATGAAATAGAACAGCTTTCTACTGTTCTCAACCTCCCGACTCGGGTTATCGTTGTATGGTTCCAGAATGCTCGTCAGAAAGCCCGGAAGAGCTATGAGAACCAAGCAGAAGCTAAAGATAACGAAAAAAGAGAGCTCACCAATGAACGGTATATTAGAACAAGCAACATGCAGTACCAGTGTAAGAAGTGCAATGTGGTTTTCCCCAGGATCTTTGACTTGATCACACATCAGAAAAAGCAGTGTTATAAGGATGAAGATGATGATGCCCAAGATGAAAGCCAAACAGAAGACTCCATGGATGCCACGGACCAAGTGGTATACAAGCATTGCACAGCCTCTGGACAGACAGACACAGCCAAAACCGCTGCAGTCCCAACAGCCAGTTCAGGCTCTGGGACTAGCACACCCCTGATTCCATCTCCCAAACCAGAACCTGAGAAGAACTCTCCAAAACCTGAATATCCTGCAGAAAAGACAAAGCAGAGTGACCCCTCTCCTCCTTCTCAAGTCACCAAGTCTGCTCCACCATCAGTATCGACGTCTTCGGACCCACAGCAAGCATCCATATCCCAGCCGCCACCACAGCCACCCAAACAAACCCAACTGATTGGAAGACCTCCCTCGGCCTCTCAAACTCCGATCCCTTCCAGTCCGCTGCAAATGTCCATGACTTCTCTTCCAAACAGTCTACCTCCACAGTTACTCCAGTACCCGTGTGATCAGTGTACCATTGCCTTCCCGACCCTGGAACTTTGGAAGGAACATCAACACATGCACTTCCTCGCTGCTCAAAACCAATTCCTCCACTCTCCGTTCTTGGAAAGGCCCATGGACATGCCCTACATGATATTTGACCCCAACAATCCCCTGATGACCGGACAGCTGCTGGGGAGCTCTCTCACACAAATGCCACCACAGACCAGTACTTCCCACACCACGGGCCCCGCCAGTGTTGCTGCTTCCCTTAAAAGGAAATTGGAGGACAAAGAAGAGAATAATTGCAGCGAGAAGGAGGGCGGGAACAGCGGGGAAGATCAACACCGTGATAAACGCTTAAGAACCACCATCACCCCCGAGCAGCTCGAGATACTCTATGAAAAGTACTTGCTGGACTCCAACCCTACCCGAAAAATGCTTGATCACATTGCTCGAGAAGTGGGGCTGAAGAAGCGAGTGGTGCAAGTCTGGTTCCAGAACACGCGTGCTCGAGAAAGGAAGGGGCAGTTCCGGGCGGTGGGTCCCGCCCAGTCTCATAAACGATGCCCGTTCTGCAGAGCTCTGTTTAAAGCAAAGTCAGCCTTAGAAAGCCACATTCGCTCTCGCCACTGGAATGAAGGGAAGCAGGCAGGTTATAGCTTGCCACCAAGCCCTTTAATATCCACAGAGGATGGGGGAGAGAGCCCACAAAAATACATTTATTTTGATTACCCATCTTTGCCATTAACTAAAATCGATCTATCTAGTGAGAATGAACTGGCCTCCACAGTGTCAACGCCTGTTAGTAAAACAGCAGAGCTGTCTCCGAAAAATCTGTTAAGTCCTTCTTCCTTCAAAGCCGAATGTCCCGAGGATGTAGAGAATTTAAATGCCCCTTCAGCGGAGGCTGGGTATGATCAGAATAAAACTGACTTTGATGAGACATCGTCCATTAATACGGCCATCAGTGATGCCACCACAGGAGATGAGGGGGCAACGGAAATGGAAAACACAGGAGGAGGATCTGGGGAGGGGAAACCTGCTTTGTCTCCTAAAGAAACCAAAACTCTCGACTCTTTGCCAAAACCAGCAACCACACCCACCACTGAGGTCTGCGATGACAAATTTCTCTTTTCTCTGACAAGTCCATCGATCCATTTCAATGACAAAGATGGCGACCATGACCAAAGCTTTTACATCACCGACGACCCTGACGACAATGCTGACCGCAGCGAAACATCGAGCATAGCTGACCCCAGCTCACCAAATCCATTTGGGTCTGGCAACCCCTTTAAATCCAAAAGCAGTGATCGGCCAGGTCACAAGCGCTTCAGAACCCAGATGAGCAATCTTCAACTCAAGGTCCTCAAGGCTTGCTTCAGTGACTACCGGACTCCAACCATGCAGGAATGTGAAATGCTGGGCAATGAGATCGGTCTGCCCAAACGCGTGGTGCAGGTGTGGTTTCAGAATGCCAGGGCAAAGGAAAAGAAGTTTAAAATTAACATAGGGAAGCCGTTCATGATCAATCAAAGTGGAACGGAAGGCACCAAGCCAGAGTGTACCCTCTGTGGGGTGAAGTACTCTGCCCGCTTGTCCATCCGAGATCATATTTTCTCCAAACAGCACATTTCCAAAGTGAGGGAGACTGTGGGCAGTCAGCTTGACCGGGAGAAGGATTACCTAGCTCCAACCACCGTTCGACAGCTAATGGCCCAGCAAGAACTAGACCGGATAAAGAAAGCTTCAGATGTGCTGGGCCTAACAGTCCAGCAGCCAGGCATCACAGACAGCTGCTCACTCCATGGCATCAGCTTGCCGGCAGCCTACCCCGGACTCCCCGGCCTTCCTCCAGTCATTCTCCCTGGAATGAATGGTCCTTCCTCCTTGTCCGGATTTCCACAAAATTCAAACAGTAAGTCTCTTAAGAGAGAGTCAGTTGAGCTAATTAGATGGCTATAGGCAGCCAATCACATGTAAGCAAGAAAGAAAAAGTACATTTACATGTCCTCATTTCAGAACTGAAATGTAAAAGTTATTCAAAATATATAAATACACACACACACACACACACACACACACACACACACACATGCACTACTAGCCATAGTTGATAGCCAGTAAGTAAACCTGAACAAATACTGGGAGATGAAGTATAGCTATATCTCAGCAGTTCTTAGAAATGGATGATTTTTACCATTAACAGTTACCTCTTAGACATTAACTTGTTAATTTCAGTACTATGTGGCATCGTGTTTGCTTTGCATATTGAGAAGGTGAGACATTAAAATACGTACTCACTGGTATTTTAATTTATTTTCTTTCCAGGGGGCATGTTTTTTCTTTTCATTTTTTGTTTTTTGTTGGTATTTTATATTTTCTCTTTTTGTTTGTGTCTTTCTCTCTTGTTTGTTTTCCTGCCCCTGAGATTCAAAATTAAGGGTTCTTGAGTCACAGAAATCTACTTACAATGGATCCTCCCAAGTAATAAAGCATATATTGAAATTTCAATGACTAAAAACGTGACTTATGTGATCATTTGCAGGTCAGCATGTTCTGACATTTGATGCTTGTAGCCACCACTGCTGCTGTTATTTCAGTAAACTCACAACTTAAGAAATCCATATGGCTCAATACCTTTCTCTCCTCCCTTCCCTTAGCTAAGGTTTACAATTAAGGCATAAGGAAATGGTAGAGCGTCTTGAGGTAGCCTCAAATACTGAATCCGGTTCTGTGTTCACAATAACGGAATTTATGCAGATTTTTGAATATATTATATCAGGTAGTCAGATAACTATCATTCAATACCAGTTATACATCATCACCTAAAATATAAAGGCGTAACTCTTTTGTAATTTGATTTACTTTTTAATGTGTCAGTGTTTTTTTTCCCCTAAAAGTTTTTTTATTTAATTTAAAAAAAAAAATCTTTTGATCTATCCCCTCGCCAATTATATGTATTTGCAAAGTTGAAAAAGAATGTCAGGAAAACCTAATCTCATTTTTACAAATTAGAGTTTTATTTAAATTTTCAAGTCTTCCCATACAATCCTTTTCTAACAAAAACCCAAATTGCCACTGTGATCTTAAGTTGTCTTTATTCTAACTTCTAACTGTAGCGTCCAGTGTCCCTACCACCATTGCTGCCTGGTTAGTTCCCCATGTGCAATGCCTCTTGGCTTTAGGTAGAGGTAGTATGGTGCCTGAGAAGCACCTTCAATGTGCCTTCCCTTAGCTTCCCAACTCCTCTTTCCTCAAAGTTATTTCCTGCCTAATTCTCAGGATACGTTTGGGCCCTTAACTATTAAAGCTATAATGACATATTTTGGTAACTTGGCAGTCCCTCTTTATGTGGCATGGTGATTGTTAATTGATACATAAATGTGTCTGATGCAGAAATCCATGATTGAACAGTTACATAAAATAGAGGTTTTCAAAACTAACTGATATGGTCAAAACAATTGAAAGACCCACTTCTTTCCTATGTCAGTTTTGACTTTCGGTGACTGTATCAGCAGCTTTTTCTTTTTTTTCCATCAGTATTTTTCTTTCTCTCTACTGGATCAGAGGCCTTTGTTGGGACATAGGAACTTTCTGCCAAATGTCTGATCCTGGAACCCAGAGGGCTTATATGAAAGGGAGAAAGAAGGAAACAGATATTTATGAAATTAAACCATTTTTTAATGCAACTCTACCATAATAAAATTCATAACCTCCCCTGAAGTATATACCCTATTTATAAATATCAGGATTGCTAGGAAGATGTTAGGGCAAGGTCCTCTATGGATGATGATATAGTTAAACCCTCCAGGTACCCAGGAACTCAGCACATCATCTCTTGCTTTATTAAATTGTGAACAAAAATCAACTAGGAGAAAAGAGCAAAAGTTCCACAAATGTTGCTGCCTACTAGTATCTGCAATTTCTCCTGAATTAATCTTTTGTTTGTGAGAAATTTTAAACATTAGCATCAGAGAGTAATCAACAGAGCTCCATCTGATAGCCTGAACTCCTACACTTCTGGTCTACATCTTTTGTAGGTTAATTTACTTTGTGTGGAATGCAGAGTATTTTAAACAGCGTGTGGAGTAAAGCTGGCCATTAACCCACCTGCCCATCATCTTCCTACTGTATTTTTTCTCATCAAGTGCATAGTTCTGTTTCACGGTGAAATGTGGACATCCCAGCAAATAATAACAAACAAAAATTCTTTCCAAGTAAAATTTGTCTGTGTTTCTTTTTCTGTAATCATTTTTTTTGTTGGCATATTCATTGCATGTGGTGCTGGGTTTCATAAAGACAATTTATTCAACTATATCATGTTCATTGAGCTTATTCACTCCTCCCACAAACCTACCTTCCTTCCCTTTCTCCTTTCCCTCGTCTCCCATCTGCTTTCTCTCATATTATGCACACATATATATGTACACATATATGTGTCTATGTTTATATGTATATATATATATATATATATCAGTATATATATATGTGATCATGTGGCTCTACATAAAATCAAGGATACACTAATTGAAAAAAACGTGATATTTGTCTTTTTGAGTCTTTTTGAGTTTGGCTTATTTTGCTTAATATCATGACCTCAGTTGCTTTCACTTTCCTGGAAAAGCCTTAATTTGATTCTTCTTTACAGCTGAATAAAACTCAATGTGTACATACACCACATTATCTCTATTTGTTCATCTTTTAAATCAAAGCTACATTGAAATGCATCTCATCTCAGCCAGAATGGCAATCCTAAAGAATATGACAATCTTTGCTGGTGAGAATGACCAGAGAATAACTTTATACAGACCCTATGGGTGAGAAGGTAACCTGTCTACACTGTTGGTAGTAATGTAAATAAGTGCAGACAATATGGAAATCAGTGTGAAGGACTATCAAAAACCTAAAAGTAGATTCACTCTGCGACCTGCCTAGACCACTTCTGGATATATCCCTAAGAGACACAGTAGCTTAGGTATGGAATCAGCCTAGATGCTTATCAACAGACGAATAGTTAGGTCTCTCTATTTTTTACAAACTATGGACTCCTGTTACACATTGTTAACAGTATGGCTATACTGTAGAAATATGGCACTTTTATCTTGCACCCATGTTAACAAGATTTAGTTATGGAAAACTAAATTCAGTTTAAAATGTCACATCGCTTTGAAGATGGGTTTCAAGGTTTTGACCTGAAAGAAACAACGAAGCATTCTCCAGTGAGTATGAGCCTTTTGATAAATGAATGACTTTGTCCAAATGCTACACCTCCATATTTGGTTACTTGCAAATACATGCTGAATTCTATTTATCAGCCTCTAAGTTTTCAAATTTAGATATTTATTTACTTTTACTTTTTGTGGAGGGGAACTGTTACTGTGCAATAATCACAGAAGTTCCTTTCACGTTATCTTCTACTAGTTCATAGGCCTTCTAACTTAACCAGAAGGCCTTAGAAGGGCAGCACCTACCCTGTATACCCAGTGCATGTCAGTAAAAGCATTGTGGTTCATTTTTTTAAAAAGTAAATTATTATTTAAAATTTTTTCACATTTTTATAATATATTGCTGTTGTGATGAAATACAGAGTGAGAACACGGCAGTTGAATGCTACATGCTTATTTATACAGTATCCTGAAAAATATTAAAAACTTTATTTTAAATTTGCATTTTATCCTTTAGGCAGTTGGTTGCACTTTGCCCAAAATGCTAGAAAAATTGCTTGATCTTCTGTATTTAACGTATTTATCATTTTTAAGCAATGTCTCATTAAATATTCCATTAGTGTTTAGAAATACTAACTAGCCCAGTTTCCTTAAAGGGACTTTCTTTCTTTAGTTACATATTTTTTGCAGCATTAAAGCTAGAACCCAGGGCCTCAGGCAGCATTACAGGCAAGCCCTCTAACATTGAGCCACACCTGCAGCCCCTCAAATGGAAATTCAGAACACACTTTTGTATTCTTCACATACTTTGTTTTACATTTACCAACTGTTTAGTGTGAATCTAGGTAAGAATGACATCATAATAATTTTGACACAATTATCTTTTGCCCCGAGTACTTAATTACTTTTAGTTTCACCTCAAAAATGAAATTTCCCTCTGAATAGAAAGACCTAATTTAAGCACATTGTGAGGCAAGTTTTCTGTTGTTTTGTTTTTGTTTGTTTGTTTGTTTCGAGACAGGATTTCCTTGACTGTCCTGGAATTCGCACTGTAGATCACGCTGGCCTCGAACTCACAGAGATCTGCCTGCCTCTGCCTCCCAAGTGCTGGGATTAAGGTGCACTACCACCGCCCGGTGGGGCAGGCATTTTCTTTTGGAGAATTGTTAACAAGAAATAATAAATAATTATTTCAGTAAAACCAAAAGAAAACGATAATAGAATAAGACTGTTCAGAGTGAACTTTTTAATCTCTCAAATGAAATTTCTAAAAATTATAGTAGGAGATGAAAAATAGGGAAGATTCTTGTTGGCACAAGGACTATATACAATATAGTCCTTGGATTCTGGATATATGGAATTCTATCTCCAGTTGGTTTTATTTTTGAGCTACCACAACTTATTCTGTATCACAATTATTATTCAGTTTTCTTCTATTTCTTTCTTTTTTTTTTGACATTTGGCTACTGAACTTCTGACTATAATATTTTACAGACATCACTTACTGGGAAATTTGCCATTTTAAAATTGTGTCTGCTTTTTCTAAATTTTTACTGAATGACTGGTTGAGTCAGCTTATTTATTAAAATATTGAATTCCTAAAACACATTGCTGTCTTTGCCTCATCCAGTAAGATTCCTCTGGCAGCTTTGTAAGACATCCCTGTGTTTCCCTATGACCTCTAGATTGGACCATGGGGATCCAATCTAACGGGAAAGTCGGGATGGACGATTATTGCTCCATCTATGGTCATAGCTGCAAGTGCTGTTATTCGTGTATCATAGATCTTCAAAATTGCTCTTGTGTTCTCATGTGAGAGAAGCATTCAACCTAAGTTATTTCCTCAGATTTAAGATGGGGAATTTCTAAGTGGTAGGAAGTACAGTTGCTCAACCTGAGGATGCACCCTTGTATGAGACCTCACACTGAGAAGGACTGGTGAATGAGAAAGTTAGCCAGCTCTACTGCTGTATTATCTTTGTACCAAAACAAAGTCAGGTCTTCTACCCTGAGGCATGTCAACACCTGAGTCACTCAAGCTTGAAATTTTACAGTTAATTGTTTACGTATTATGGATGGTTGCATGATGAACAGCAGAGAATATCATGAAATCAGGACAATATAAGAGAAAGGAAAGCAAAAAATGAGCCAAATCTGGGCATGTACAGCTCTTGTCCACCATGTTTAAGGCCCTGGGTTCCATTCCCAGTACCATAACACAGACATAATTTAATATAAAATAGAACCTTTTCAGTAACAGTGACTTCATTGCTCTCTCATTATAAAAAAAATCTATAAATAAGGAATTTGGAAGAACATGAAGATACTAGACACAATGTAGTAAGTCAAGGGAGAAGGATATCACCTCCAACAGCAATTTAGTTTCTTTCCTTAGTGCTAGTTCCATAGCAAGTTGGATTAAGGAGCAGTAAATGAGAAGGTTTCCCACTCATTCCCATCCCACCCCTACAAAGCTTAATCCATTTTCATTGTAAATTCACTTTGAATGAGTGAGCCAGGCTTCAGTAGAATGTGAACACTTGATATCACTTGATTCCAGTTATTTTCAAGGAAGTTAAAAATATTTTAAACATAAAAATTCATTCACAGTGACCAAAATATAAGCCTTGAATGGCAGCTATAAAATCTAGTCTCTCCTCTGACTCTTCATACTTCCTCACAGTCAGTGATGTAAAGTATTTCATACCTTATTTATAAAACTACAATGTTCAGCATGTATTCTCCCTAACACTGGAGGATATTAGGAGGCTGTTTTTCAACGTAATGGAAGCTCCTTAGAGATGATCATGATTGCTACTGTTCACAAGCAGGCCCAAGAAGGGATGGGTATGAGCAGGGAAAAATGTGAAGGCTCCAGGAGTAAGTGAGACTAAAACAGTATGATTGAGAAAAGGGTTCAGGAGAGAGTGGTATTCATCAACCACCCTAGGACACACGCACAGATACTCTATGCCCTCATATGATATGCCATAGTACTTGTATTCAACTATGGCATCCCTACACTTTAAAATATCCCAGTATTACCTGCAGTCATTAATACAATGTAAATATTATATGAATAGTTTCGACATTGTGTTGTTTAGAGGGAAATGACAGAACCAAGAAATCTATACAGATTCATTACAGAATGCAATTAAACAATATTTTTGATCCGTGTTTGGTTGAATCTCTGGCATCGGAGCCAGTGCATACCAGCAAAGAAATTGGTTTGTTTTTCACTGAAGAACAGAAATGAGAAGTTTCTTGTGCACGTTTGTCTGTCTTGCTTCTTAACAGCTACATATTGCATTTGGCCTGCACTTGAAACTATGCCCCCTAGCAACAAGGTGATTCTTAACCTTGTGACCACTGCCTGTGCAGCTGTGCATTGTTACCTGCATTTTACTCATGCTGGATTGATTCCCTCAGATCACGGAGCCTCCAGCACAGTCCTTGTCCTGCCCACTTGGTGAACTCCCTTAGTTCAAGCACAAAGCTCTCTTTAAGATTCTGATGACTCCTTCTGCAGTCAATGTTAATTGCTTTTAAAAATCACTTTCTGGAAAAGCACAGGCTTTCCTAATCCCCTTTCAACCTTTAACTCTTCTTCAGTTGCCCAGAAGACCATCTGTCTGGTAAAATGGCTTTGTCCTATATAGTTACCAGCTATTTTCCCCGAGAACCCAAGTCCCAATGAAGTCCCTTGCACTTTCTTCC